>NC_079517.1:22505753-22810704 GCF_000801105.2 Raphanus sativus | reverse complement strand
TTAGGGCTATGATGGCACCTCGTGGGAGGCGCCTTCACTCTCTCTATAAATAAAGAGGTCTCTCTCGAGATCTCTCTCATTCTTCTCTCAGTTTATCAGGTACTTTCTCTCTCTACTCCTTATCTCTCTAAGCTTTTGCTCTCTGTTTTAGTTCCTCTACTCGATATGTCGACGAGCAAACAACTTTCTCGAGAACAAAAGGGAAAGATGATTTCGAGCACCACTGGTCCCGATAGTGATCTGGAGAGGGTTCGCCGGATCCGGCGATAGTGTAGAGGAGGCTCATCGCGAGGCGATGATGGATACCGAGAACATGACCCGAGAGCAGCGTATGCTCGTCTCGGTAGCGATGGTTCAATCTCGCGCAGACGATGACGGAGGCGATGGCTCCCCTGACGACGGGATGACTCCCTACTGCTTCTACCCGGGAATATTTTCGAGGAGCAGCGCCGACTCGATCCGTCGCGAGCTCGTCCCCTGTAGTTGAGGGGCAAGACTGGAGGAACGTTTTACCGACGCGATCCACATTCGAGTCGGTGACGAAGCTGCTGAAGAGAGGCAAGGCGACCGGGGTTACATTCATAATCCCGTCAGAGACCCAAAGGCCGTGGTCCCCCCCGAAGGGGTATCAGTGCGTATACGAGTCGTACTTCGAAAAGGACACGAAACTATGGTTTCCGATTCCTCGACTCGTCACCGCCTACACGATGCGCCGAGGAGTCGCTTTGAGCCAATTCTTGAATGGCGCTTGGCGTCTAGCAGTTGCGCTGATGGTGATTGGGGCGGAAGCTGGCGCTGCTCTCAGCGTCCGAGCATTTGAGGAGCTGGTCTCGGTGAAGATTAATCGAGGCCTGTTATCACTGAAGATACGCCCGAACTATAATGTGGTAACGGGCTATCCGACCAAGACGAACGACTGGCAGCGATCGTACTTCTATGTTAAGTCCGATCGCTCGGCTTTCGAGGAGCCGCTGAAGACCGGTTACCGTGTTCTTTGGAACAAATGAATTTGGTATTGAATGTTCTTTAATCTTTTACTGTTTCAGACTCCTGACCATCTCTTTCTCTTGTTTTGACAGTTCCTCACTCGAATACCGCGGAGTACGAGGAAGATTTCTTGGAGAGTGCTCGGATTATCGCGTCCCAGAAACAGGATTTTTGGGAGAACTTCTCGTACAGGAGGATTCGTAGGTCGATTGATCGGATCAAGCAGCGTAAGTTTCTCTTTCTCTTCTTTTGCTCGGTTTCCTCAGGGATCCTAAGTCGCTTTCTTTTGTCTTTGCAGAGGTTTGGCGTTCGGACACCGTTCCTCTCATCACCAAGAAGTCGAAGAGAATCAACTTGTTCACCAAAGCCGAGCAGATTGAAATTAACCGAGCCAGAGCTATGAGGGAATTGCCGGATCTAAGTTTGGTGGTTGGGAAGCAACTCGGGTTCGTGGAACCGGACCAAAGCTCTAACGCAAACTCCTCTGATCCCGGGGAGCCGAGAGCGACTGAGTCGGATGGGGCTCAGCTCGTGAGAAAGTCGGGGAGCAAGAGGAAGGAGAGGGAAGGCGTTTCTTCCGAGGAGAAGCAAGCCGAGGAGACTTCCACCGGTGGGGGCGCCGGATCGGAGAAGAAGCGGGCGCGCAAGGATCCCGTTGAGGTTCGGCCTTCCTCTGTGGAGAGAGGTGAGCTCCAGGCCTTGGAGCCTAGCAACAATTCTCGAGACGACGTTCTCCCGGATCCGTCTCTCGATGGTGGTCGTCATCAGGGGACTTCTTCTAAGGTGAAGAAGAAGTCGAAAAAGAATAAGAAGAGTGCCGGCGAATCCTCGGGGCACGAGATAGCGCCCAATACGGAGAAGGAAACCGTGGAGGCTCCGACTACTGCCGTTTCCCTCCCAAAGGCGGCGGTTCGTGAAGATGCCCGGGGATCGAACAGGTCCTCTCCGAAGGCTCAGGAGGGTAAGGCTGTGCCGAAGAACCTGCAGGGGTTTTGCCCGGATAAAGTGGACTTCATTTTCAAGCGGGACACTCCTCTCGTTTGTAACGAGAGAGATTGCGCTCGTTTCGTCCGCCAAGTCCGGGGAAGTAGGGAGCATCTCCCACTCGTCAAGGACTTAGTTTTCCAAGACGAGTACACCGCTGCTGCCGGTTCCTCGGTTAAGGTAAGTATAGTTTCTGCATCGCATTCGTTTCTCGTCTTTCTTCTCACTTGGTCGTCCTATCCCAACTCTTTCTTTGATGTGTTGCAGAGCCAAGGTGACTGGAACGAGGTCGTCCGCAAATACGACAAGGAGCTGAAGAGGACCTATGGTGTGATTGATAGGCAACGGCACAACACCAAGGAGGCGACTGTCGCCTTAGAGGTCATGCTGAAGAAGAAGGACGAAGCGGTTATTGCAGAAGCGGCCATGAGGGATGAACTCTCCCAGAAAGAGGCGGCTATGAACAAGGAGCTGAAGCGAGCCCGGGAGTTGGTTAAAGCGCTCGAGAAAGAGAAAACCAAGCTGGCAAACGAGAAGAAGACCCTCGAGGAAGAGAAGGCGGCTGCTGCCTTAGAGCATTCCAAGGAGATGGATCGTCTCCGAGAGTCGCGCCGCTATGAGGTTACTCACGAACGGATCCGAGTAATGGCGGCGATGCATGGGAAAGCCGCCGCTCGCTTCCAGAGGATCCAGGATCGGGAGTCCCGTCGTGATAACTTTGAGGATGCGAGATGCATGCTCGGCCAGGCTCGGGGGATGAGACGTTGCCTTGAAGGGATGAAAGCGGCAGGTAAAAACATCTCTCAGGGAGATATTGATATCTACGCCGGGCAAGAGAGGCATTATGATGCGGAGGTGAAGCGTTTGATCGTAGATGATCTTCTCGAGAAGGACCTTTCTTTATCTCCTCTCGTGCTCGAGTCGAGGTTCGTTATCCAGGAGATGATGGATAAAATCGACAAATTTGGGTCGAACATGGACTTGCTCGACTCCGAGGCCGCCAAGACGCTTCGCACTCCCTCAGAGCACCAGGGGATCGATCCGAAGAGCCGTCGAAGAGCCTTCTCGACACCGTTCAGTCGCCAGCTCGCCCTGATGCTGTTCTCCCGGGTCAAGAAGTTGCCCTTAAGGACCCTTCCGTGGCTGAGGAGACACAAGTCAGCTCCCGACGAACCGATCTCCAACACGCCGGTCAATATCTCCGACTCGCCGTCATTCGAGGATGCGGATTCTGGCGCGAGTGAAGGACATCTCGAGGGGCGGACTCTGGCGCGAGCGAAGAACATCCCGAGGAGGATCTTCCTGCCTTGGATTAGTATTCGATGTTTGTTGTATCTGACTTTTGGCGCTTGTGCCTTTATTTCCTTTTCTCGGCTAAGGCCTTTTGTTGTATGAACTACTGCCTTGCTTTTTCTTCAGACTTTTTATGAATTTTTATTATATATTTCAGTAAGTCGTTTCCACTTAGAAATATGTAAATCGTTTTTTGTTTTTAACCGAGAAAGGATTCGTTCGAGCGGTTACTCGCGTTTGCCAGCGAGTTCCCAATTTTCAGATAGAACAGGAAATTAGAGGCGGTTGCTCGTTCGAATCTTCTTTATTCAACGAAACTTTTACAAGTGGTTGATCAAGCGATTACAAAGAGAATCTCTAATCGTTCTATTGAATTACCGAGGAAAAGGTTTCGAGACGCATTGCAGTAACGAGGTAACCGATGAGAACTGTTGGTCGGCCAACCGTCGTTCTTCGGTTAGACTTGGTCTAGAATTTCCATCGGGTAGCCGGTCAATGCGTGATGCACACAGGTGACGCAAGGCTGTTCCCTTCGACTGACGTCTGATCAAGACCCAATCGATTGATTTGGCGCGAGTGCTCGTACTCCGCTTGAAAAAGGGGTTGGCATCGTTTACTAGAAAGTGACTGTTCGTCATTCTTTCGCGAAAAAGTTTGGACTTTGTTTTGGTTGGGGCTGGACCCTGTGAAGGGATGCCTACGTACCTCGGATGAGGATCAAGCCTTTCGTAGTTCGTTTGACCGAGTGAAAGTGGCTGTAGTAGCGCATTCACTCGGACGAGTAGAAGTGACGGTTAGGTGCATCTACTCGGTTTTTTTTTTTTTTTTTTTTTTTTTTTTTTTTTTTTTTTGCGAACAGTGACCTGTTGGTCATTCGCTCGGAGAAAAAGATGAGACGAATCTATTGGTAGAAGAGGCGAAGATGCATAGAGTTCCAGGCTCGTGGGACTGCCTCTCCGCGGGAAGTCTCGAGTCGGTAGACGCCTGGTCGAACGACTCGGTGATCTTGTAAGGTCCTTCCCAATTGGTCCCTAGCTTGCCAGCGTTGAGCTCCTTTGTGTTGTCGAAGACTTTTCGGAGGACGAGATCGCCGAGCTCGAGAGGGCGCGCTTTTACCTTCTTTATTATAGTAGCTCTCGATCTGGTTCTGGTAATTTTGGATCCGAAGAAGCGCTTGATCTCGTTTTTCCTCGAGTTCATCGAGGGCATCGAGGAGCATATCTTGATTAAGCTCGACGAACTGCGGCATCTTGGCGCGCCGAAGACTTGTCACGTTAACTTCGGCGGGGGCCATTGCTTCCATCCCGTAAGCAAGAGAGAAAGGGGTGGATTTGGTCGCACCGCGGGGAGTCGTTCGGTGCGACCAGAGGACGCCGTCCAGCTCGTCGGCCCAATGGCCTTTCTTTAGGTCGAGTCGCTTCTTGATTCCATCGATGATAATCTTGTTGGAAGATTCCGCCTGTCCGTTTCCTTGCGGGTAACGAGGAGTCGAAGGGCTTAGACGGATATTCCACTTGTTGCAGAACTCTTTGAAGTTTCCGGACATGAACTGAGAGCCATTGTCCGTTATGATCTCGTACGGCAAACCGTGACGGCAAATGATGTTCTTCCAGACGAAGGTGCGGACTTCCTTGTCCGTTACCTGAGAGAACGCTTCGGCTTCAATCCATTTGGTGAAGTAATCGGTGAGGACCAGGATGAAACGACGTTGGCGCGAGTTCGGCATTGGCCCGATGATGTCCATCCCCCACCTCATGAACGGATAAGGGGCAGCAGATGTCCGCAACAGCTCAGTGGGACTGTGGATGCTCGGAGCGTGACGCTGGCATTTGTCGCACCGACGAGCGTATGCCTCGCAGTCAGTGTTCATAGACGGCCAAAAGAATCCCAAGCTTCGAACCTTAAGGGCGAGTGCTCGGCCTCCCGAGTGGTTTCCTCCTGCTCCGTCGTGAGTTTCAGCCATTACTCGGCGTACTTCATCGCCCTGGATGCACTTTAAGAGAACCTTGTTCGCGGTCACTCGGTGAAGTTCGTCGTTCATGATGACGACGTAGTGGGCGCTGCGTCTCTTCAGGCGTCTCGCTGCCCACTTATCTTTTGGCAGTTCTTCTCGTAGGAGATAATCTAGGAACTCGGCTCGCCAATCGACTGGGGTATCGTCACGATCGGCATCTCAGTGTCGGCTTGATCCGGTGTCTCAGTTTCGGTTTGATCGGTGGTGGATCGTCGAGTTGTTGCAAAGATTGGAGCGATGGGAGAGCTTTCGTCGGAGGAAGAATCGATGCTCGGTCGATCGATCCGATGTATGGGTATCGTCCTTTTGACCTGATCGTGGAGTTTGCTCCCGAGTGCGGCTAGGGCATCGGCGCAAACGTTCTCTCCGCGAGGAACCTTGGTGAGTTCGAAGAAATCGAATTCCCTAGCGAGCTCCTGAACCACTCGGAGATACGCATCCATTCTATCATTGCGAGCATCGTAGTCGCCGCTAAACTGGCTAGCGACGAGCTGCGAGTCGCAATAAGCACTCAAGCGTTTGGCTTTGACGGCTCGGGCGAGACGAAGACCGGCGATCAACGATTCATACTCTGCCTCGTTGTTAGAGGCCGGGAAGCCGAAACTGAAAGACTGGCGGATGAGTTCTCCTGTTGGCGATTGAAGCTGGACCCAGCACCGGATCCTTTACTCGTCGATGATCCGTCGACATGAAGAATCCAATTGGGACTCGGGACGTCGAGGTCTTGTGCAAGATCTGGCGTGAGCTCGACAAGGAAGTCGGCGAGGACTTGAGATTTGGCGGCTGTTCGACATTTGTACGTAATGTCAAGCTCACTCAGTTCGATTGCCCACTTGGTCAGCCGGCCGGCTCTGTTGGGATTTTGCAGGACGGTGCGGAGCGGTTGGTCGGTCAGAACTTCGATAGAGTGTGACTGGAAGTAGGGTCGTAATTTCCTCGCGGAGTCGACGACGGCCAGAGCCAGCTTCTCAAGGGTTGGGTATCTGGTTTCGGGCCGGTCATGCGTCTGCTCGTGTAAAAAATCGGACGCTGCTCGCCGCGACTCCTTGATCAAGACACTGCTGACGGCTGCCGAGGAGACAGCGATATAGAGAGACAAAACGTCTCCTACGTCCGGCTTGGCCAAGACGGGAGGAGTTGTCAGGTATTGCTTGAGTTGAACGAACGCGTCCTCGCATTTATCATCCCAGATGAACTTCTTGTTCCCTCGGAGGAGATCATAGAAGGAAGACACTTGTCGGTAGATCGGGAGATAAAGCGATTAAGGGCGGCGATGCGTCCTGTTAGTCTCTGAACTTCGCCGGCAGTTTCTCGGACTGGGGAGGTTCAGGACTGCTGAGATCTGTTTCGGGTTAGCCTCTATTCCTCGTTGCGTGACGATGTAACCAAGGAATTCGCCCGAGGAGACGCCAAACGTGCACTTTGCGGGATTCAACTTCATCCCGTACTTGTTTAGGATGGCGAAGCATTCCTTCAGTGTGCTAGGTGGTCGTCGGCTCGGAGGGATTTGACGAGCATGTCGTCGATATAAACTTCCATTGTTTTCCCAAACTGGTCGGCGAACATCCTGTTAACGAGCCTCTGGTAGGTTGCCCGGCGTTTTTCAACCCGAATGGCATCACCTTATAACAGTAAGTTCCCCGGTCAGTGATGAAAGCGGTTTTCTCCCGGTCGTCTGGGTGCATCAGGATCTGGTTATAGCCCGAGAAGGCGTCCATGAACGTCAGCATCTCGTTGCCGGCCGTCGATTCGACTAGGCGATCGATGCTAGGCAACGGGTAGCTGTCCTTAGGACATGCTTTGTTGAGGTCGGTAAAATCGACGCAGACGCGCCATTTACCGTTCTTCTTCTTGACGACCACCGGGTTGGCTAGCCATTCCGGGTAACGAACTTCAGTGATTGAGCCGGCACCGAGTAGACGCTCGACTTCTTCTGCGACTGCTTTGGATCGCTCTGGTCCCAACTTTCTTCTCTTTCTGCCGGATGGGTTTGAAGTTGGGATCAACATTGAGCTCGTGGGTCGTGATAGCTGGATCGATTCCCTTCATATCAGACATTGTCCAGGCGAATGTGGATAGGTTTTGCTTAAGGAACTCGAGAATCTTCTGCTGCATTTCGTCGGGCAGAAATGCGCCTACTCGGACTGATTTGCTCGGATCCGACTCGTCGACTGGTACTTCGAGCACCTCCTCCTTTTGCGGGCAGACTTTGCTCGTGGGAGGAGAGACCGAGTTGACGAGTGATTGGGAGCGCTGAATTTTAACCGTGGCGATCAGGAGATCTCGCGCGGCTTGCTGATCACCCTTCAGAGTTTTGATCGATCCGTCTGATCCTGGGAACTTAACACACTGATGATACGTTGATGCGATTGCTCGCATTGAGTGCAGCCATGGGGTGCCGAGTATAACGTGGTAAGGGGCTTTGGAGCCGACCACAGAAAATTTGACCGTCCGAGTGACTCCGCATGCGTGAACCGAGAGGCGGATCGTGCCTGCGATTACTTCTGACGAGCCGTTGAATCCTGTCAGGGTCCGAGTAGAAGGCTTGACGTCGTTGAGGTCAATTCCCATCTTCACGAGGTTTCGCGAAAGATGATATCGACCGAACTCCCGGTATCGATAAGTACTTTTGTGACGTCGTACTTGTCGACGCGAGCACGACGAGCAAAGGATCGTTGTGAGGGAGGTGCACGCCGAGTGTATCGTCAGACGAAAAGGTAATCGGCTGATCGTCTACTTGCTTCTGGGGCCACCGTTGGGAAGTAGTAGCTTGCCTTCGGTGGTCTTTGACTGCTCTAACTGAATCGCCGCAGGGAGGTGATCCACCCATAATGACGTTTATCCGGGGACGAGTTTGTGCTCGCTTTGCGCGGAGCACATCGCGAAGGTCGCTACTTGTTTCGGCAGTATCCCTTTTCTTGCGGTTAAGGGTTGTCCGCAGGTCGCCGATCTTCGCGTTGAGTTTGTCTCGCAAATCGCAGTTCGGCTTGTCGGCGGACTGCCTTTGGGAGGAGTCTTGTGCCGAAGCTTTCGCGGCGCGATTCGAGTCGATCTGTCGGCGGAGATCAGAAGAGACTGGCGTTTCCTCGGTAGTGGATCGAGACTTTTGCTCGAGGAAGGACCGAAGATCCACAGTGTCGTCTGGGGTCTCATATCGTCGTCCTCGTCCGACGAGGATCCTGGTTCGTTCCTTCCTTGAGGTTGGACGCGGATCACTTCAATGCGCTGGCGATTGGCAGGCTGATCGTCGTCCGCCGAGTCGTCGTCATCATCGGTTTCCCGGGTGGCCTTCTCAGCGTCCTTCGACTGTTTGTCGTTTTTACGGTTTTTGCCTTGCGATTTGCGCTGAGCCTTCTTGTCTTTGTTTCTGCTCCAGCTGTTTCTCCTTTTGGTTTGGGTTTTGGCGGCTGGATCTTGTAGTCTCCGCTTTCGATCGAGGAGAGGAACTGGGCGTAGAGAGATTTGCACTCGGTCGTGTCGTGTCCCTTCACGTCGTGATACTTGCAATGCTTCGTGAGATCGATGGGAGTTCTGGTCGGTCCTGGAGCCGAATCGACTTTAGCCACGACACCAGCACTAGGGGTACTGGGGGACGCATCTGGAGAGTCGGTCTCTCGCTGATAAACATTCCACTTTTTATCGTGCATGACCATGGTTGAGACAGGGGCGTTGTTCTCGTCCACGACGTAGAGGAGACCTCCTTTTTTGCCGCCGTTATCAGCTGGCGCGTGCTGGCGTGGCTCTGGCCGAGCTCCCGCACTTTTGGCTGCAACCGGCTTGGCAGCGTTCTGCTTCCGAATTATTGCCTTGGTGTCTTCTTCCATTCGGATGAAATTGTGAGACCGGGCAATAGCATCGGGGAGCGAAGTCGTGGGGTTGGAATACAGGTCCTTACGAAACTTCGAGTTGACGAGGAGAGTGTTCATCAAAGCGTCGATAGCGATGTGATCAGGGACGTCGACTCGGGAAACGATCGTCTTGAACTTTTCCATGTAGTCCTTAAGGCTTTGGTCTTTTGTTTGCGCCATATTCCACAGGCTGGAAGCGGTTGCTGCTCGCTTGGTAAACATGATGTAAGTCTTGAGGAAAACGGCTGATAGGTCTCGGAAACTGCGAATCGAGTTCTCGCTGAGCTGTGAGAACCAGGTTAGCGCTTGTTCGTTGAGTGTTTCGACGAAGAGCTGACAGTATCCTGCGTCCTTCTCTTCGTCGGAAAGGCGAGCTCTGGCCATAGCTATGTTGAAGGCTGTCAGATGTTCGACGGGGTCGCCGCCGGGTTTGTACTCGGGGAGACGGAGCTTTTCTATTTTGCGGAGCTGGACCCTGGTTAGCTCGCTAGCGAAGGGCGAGCGCGAAGTAGAGGCGATGACGCTGTCGATCTGAGGGGCTGCGCTCGTCGCTTGGTGGATCTGCGAGCTCATTTGTTGAAGGCTGAGTTTGAGCTCGGCGATCTCGCGAATCGTCGTCGGATCTGCTGTCGTCGGAGTAGGGTATACGGCGGGAGGACCGTTAGGGTCAGATTCGTCCACAGCGCGGTCTTCTGCCGGCGTTGGAGGGAAGAGATGCCGGCAGACGGGTTGGGAACGGTTCGTCGGTCCAGCGGGAGCAGTGAGGGCAGCCACGAGAGCAGCGAGCTGCTCATTCGTCGTTTTCTGGACTTCTTCTTGATGCGCGAGGCGAGCCATCACGGAGCTCATGAAGTCCGACGAGAGAAGAGGGGAGGAGGGCGGAGGCGTAAGCTCGGTCGCTTCGCCGGAAGAGCCGGGGTTCGAGTCACCAATCGTCATACTAGGCTAAGAAACGTTACTCTGATCGCCCCCACGGTGGGCGCCAATTGTTTAAGGTGAGTTTGGTCAACAGAAAGTAGAAGAACTCAAGAGTGGGATGAACAGAGACGTTTTATTAGAGTCGGAATAACGAGGGTACAAGAGTAAGAAAGCCGGCTAGTCGATGCTCGGTGAGCTCCTAGCCGGAAGTACAAGAGAGCGGCGAGATACAAAGAGAATAAAGGAAACCCTAATCTAGCCGCAAGTCTGTCTGTCTATGTGGTGATGCCCTTCTTTCCTGTCCTCAACTCCTTATATAGTCTCCTAGGTCGGTTGGTTTTGACCTAATTCGTCCCCTTCGTTATGGGCCTTTTGTTCTAAAAGGCCCAGTCGAGATGACTGCTCGGCCCGAGCCGCCTGATCGTTTCCATCGGCTTCTCGTCCTTCAGCTATAGAGGTCACGAGCCGAGTCGCGGCTCGTCAGAAGCCGTCCCGAGCCGGTCATCCTTTGAATGGTAGTAATGGGCCTCCTGTTCGCTGGGCCTTGTGGATGGTGACAATCCATCCCCAACAATTTCTGCAACACTCAGATCCCGAGTTAGGCTCGTCACAAGTTGCTTCGAGTCCACTTCAAAAAGATGGGTCAAAACAATCTCCTCTCATTGGCCCTCTGGCTTCTTCCCGTGAGCGTAATGTTGTTTGTCTCTGCGCAGGTTTGCTTGGAATTTTGGAACGTTTAGACCAGGTGATACTTTTGACAGGAACCGTCAACTTATCCTCTCATCTCTTGCATCTGAGGTGGCAGCTAAAGATGGCTTCTTCAACGTTTCGGTTGGGACGTATCCTGACCAGGTCTACGCGCTGGGGATGTGCATCCCAGGCGCTAAACAAGAGTTTTGTTCGGATTGTATCAAGGCTGCGTCTGACCAGTTAATACAGAGCTGTCCCAACCAGGCAGCAGCTTTTTATTGGTCAGGTGGAGGTGAAACTCTATGTATGGCACGCTACTCTAACAGCCCGTCTTTTAGACCGGTGGATACAGATTCACCTTCTTATGGTGCCAACGTTGAAAATCTCAGCACAAACTTAACAGATTTTGACAGGTTCTTGGAGCGATTAGCAGTTCGTATGGTGACCGCAGCTTTGTCATCATCAGGCAAGAATGTACCATTCTCTAACAGTAGATTCTACGCAGCTGATGTAGCAGCCTTGACAAGCTCTATAAATGTATATGCGTTAATGCAATGCACCCCTGACGTCTCTCCCTCTAATTGTAAGACCTGTTTACGACAAAGTGTTGATTACTATATAGATTGCTGTCGTGGGGAGCAAGGCGGCTATGTGTATTGGCCTAATTGTCTTTTCCGGTTGGATATGTACCCCTACAATGGCGCCTTTAGTCCTCTTAAGTTAGCGCCTCAGCCTACATCTCAGCCTGCTTTTCAACCTGCATCTCAGCCTGCTTTTCAACCTGCATCTCAGCCTGCTACTCAACCCGCGTCTCAGCTGCAGTCCCCACCTCCCCTGACCAACGAAGGTAAGTGATCTACTTCTATATAACCAATAAGCATGACCCTCTTGTGCCTAAGAATATGTTATTTTGCCTTTGAACAGATGGGAAAACGATTGATAAGGGAGCTATCATAGGAATTGTGGCTGCAATGCTCATAATCAACATGTAAATGTAAATTGAAGTAATTTGTTTTAAATGATAAATTTCCATGTATCATCTGAATTTTTTTTATTTAATTATAAATTATTAAAAAAATTTAAAAATTCATTTTCAAAGGATAGTTCTATTCAGAGTCGGTCATGAGCTTTTCAAGACCACAAACCCAAAATAAATAAAAAATGGCTGAAAATTTGAAAAAACTTTGCACATAATCGAACCCAAGCCTCTCACATATTTTTAAGAGAAATTATTGGGTTCACGTAGATTCACCAACCAATGAGAATTAATTATTTCATATGCAGATTTTTTCAAAAAGAAAATATAATATTTAAAATTTATTCTTTTAAATAAAAGGATAAAAGTAAATAAAAATAAAAGTAGCTGTCAAAAAACTTTTTTTAACATTATTAGAGATGTTAAAAAATGAAAGTCGAGGTCTCTGATTGTGGTCTCGGTGGAAGATCGATGGGAAGAGAGCTGAGATAACGATAAAACAGTGAGATGAGTTTAGGACAGAAGTGTGATGGTCTCTGTTTTATAGTGCTCTGTTTTGTAATTCTCTCATGCTCTGTTTTTTTGGTGGGGTGGACTAGTTAGCAGCAAAAAGTCCCCTTTTTGTAAGGAGGGTGTTGGCGTTAGTGCCTTATAATTATAAGTTTATAACTATATTTTGACCGACCGAGCGGGTGTTAATATCATTTTTTTTGTTTATACTAAATATTATATATAGTTTGTAATGTGTGTACTAATATAACATATTTAAAAATAACAATGTGCTTAATTATATCGAATAACTATTTTGCGTTCTACAGTAAATTATATGACCGATATTTATTAGACATCATATAAACAAATCAAACATTTAAATAATTAGATCATATAAACAAATTAAACATTTGTATAATTAGATTTATGTATAAAATATCTAGAAAATAAAATTTTCTGAATATGACCCAATATATCCGTACAAATGTATTTTGATTTATATGGATCAAAATTTATGATAATGAATAATAAAACTGTTGTATATATTATTTAAAATATATGGTGCTATATATTTATATACTGAACTTATATTGTGGTATTATTTATATGAAAAATATATGTGACATAATATATTTATATATTATATAAATGATTATTTTAATGTGACTTTTATTTTCAGTTATTACTAATAAATAATAAAAATATAATTACATATTTTAAAATAATATTGTTCATTAAATATTTAAAACTATGTTTATTAATTATTTCCTGACACACACATATATAAGAAAATAGGAAAAAAACAATGAATAATATAAGTTAGGTTTATTAATTATTATTGCCAAACTCTTTTATTTCGAATTCGATTTTGTAAATGTATTAATTAAACAGAAAAGAGAGAAAATCATAAAAGGTAACACGCATTAAATATAATTGGATTTTGGAAATGCATTAATTAAACAGAAAAAGACAAAGAAATTTTAGGAAACACATATTAAATAACTGAAAAAACAAACATTAATATAGGAAGATTAATTAAATGCTCAATGGCATACCGTTTTAAATAACACTAAAAACTAACGCGTATTTTAAAAGTGTTTAATAATAAAGATGAATCAGTCTTGACGGAAAAAAAATTATTAGAGATGTTCATACTAAACCCAAAATCTTTGGTGGGCAATGCCCAGATTTCCAAAACTGTCATTAGGCGCTAGTCGGGTTTCTCTCGAGGCATCTGGATACCAGGATCATCAGAAAAATATAGAAATTTATGTTATGAAATATAACATAATATTAGGCTAAATTTACCTATTAATATTTTAATTTTTGTATAGTTTATAACATGTTAGTCACCAAAGTGATCTTGTTATGTACTTACAAATATTAAAATTAATAATAGTATGATTGATCATGATTAAAGAGATGCTATAAATGACATTAAAGTTTTAGTGATCAATTTTTTTTTCTATATCCTAGAATATCACCCAAAAGTGGATCATTGAATATAGTTAATAATATGAAAAAGATTAGTGATTTCTTTTACTATAGTTGATAGTATTTATATCCAATGGTAGGATGCCATTGACTTGAGTTTAGAATAATTAACCGTTAAAGTGTATTTTAGCATCATTGAAAGTGGTTGTGTTTAAGTATCACCATGATTCGATCAGTTCTAATTATAGTAAAGATCAATCTGATGTAAAATTGCACACTAAAATTATTAAACTCTACACAAAGGTCAAGTGGGAGAATATAAAATATTTTATATGCTATATGACCTATGTATCTATTGGTTTAATATAAAGATCAAATTTTATTTTAATAATTTATATTATAACATAAAAGACGATACCGTGATAAATCAGTTTGGATTAAAGAATTAGAATATGGGTGTATTGACAACCCATTTTAGTGTTAATGTCATTCTCTATTGTTTATTTGTCTATATAGAATTTGTAATTACTTGATATTAACTACATAAAGATGATTGTATATACATATAAGTGGGGGTTACATAAAAAGGTGGTTACTTAATATTAACTACATAAAGATGATTGTATATACATATAAGTGGGGGTTACATAAAAAGGTGGCTGCATAGAAAAGTGGTTATATGGTAATTGTCGTGAACCATCACAACCATTAACATAAATATATAAACCACATCACATGGTTCCTCCTTTGTAATTAATCAACGTGACAAGACAATATCAAGGAGAGAAAGACAGATTTGATTCCTCTCCATCAAAGGAATCTTGAAGGTGGAAGGTTAAGAATAGAGAATATCAATTGGTGAAATTGCATTTGATCAAGGTAAGTCCTTCTATCTTCTTTAAAAATGCATTAGGGTTAGAATTAATCTAAATCTAACTTACGGTCTTGGGTTAGATTTCATTATAGAAATCATAAAAGTTATTCTTACATACTTGGACAGTGTGGAAAGAGCTGACGCAGAAGCTTTTGGGCAGTCAGTTCTCTCTGAACTGGAACGAGTTAGTGGCACCAATATCTCACCGGTCATCACAGTCCAATACACACAGGTTCCTCAAGCGCTATGTGTTTCAGACCGCCTTATACACACTATAAAGAGAGCGAAACTCTCAACGTCATGGTGACACACCCACTCCTCAGTCAAACCTGATCCGTCTCATTGACAAACAAATGCGCATAAGGCTGCTAAGGATCGCAGACAGGCAATATGTGGAAGGGTTTTAACTGTAGCTATAAGCTATATCATAGGAGAACAGCTCAGGAAAATGTCAGCGCTTTAGTTTTAAAGTTCTTTCTGATTAAATGATGCATTCCGTGTAAAAAAGAACCATTTTTCTTTTGATTTTAAATTAACATTTAACTAAAAAAAAGTCTTTCCATCAACTAGGTGTGCAGCACTTTCAGCGGTCCAGTTCTCAAACTTGTTTTTCCTCTTTTTCAAACAAGTTGTCATTGTTTTTTTTTTGAAACACATTCATTAATTAGAAAAACAGTTAGCGGGGAGCATTAACAGCATTCCCAACTACCAAGTTCAAATACAGACAGAGCAGATTTGGCCAAACTATCAGCCATGAGATTCTTCTCTCTAGAGATCCAGACAAAAGAAACAGATTCAAACTCAGCAGAAAGATTTAAAATATCAGAAACCACACTGTGAATTTCTGCAACACTCAGATCCCGAGTTAGGCTCGTCACAAGTTGCTTCGAGTCCACTTCAAAAAAGATGGGTCAAAACAATCTCCTCTCATTGGCCCTCTGGCTTCTTCCCGTGAGCGTAACTGTTGTTGTCTCTGCGCAGGTTTGCTTGGAAAATTTTGGAACGTTTAGACCAGGTGATACTTTTGACAGGAACCGTCAACTTATCCTCTCATCTCTTGCATCTGAGGTGGCAGCTAAAGATGGCTTCTTCAACGTTTCGGTTGGGACGTATCCTGACCAGGTCTACGCGCTGGGGATGTGCATCCCAGGCGCTAAACAAGAGTTTTGTTCGGATTGTATCAAGGCTGCGTCTGACCAGTTAATACAGAGCTGTCCCAACCAGGCAGCAGCCTTTTATTGGTCAGGTGGAGGTGAAACTCTATGTATGGCACGCTACTCTAACAGCCCGTCTTTTAGACCGGTGGATACAGATTCACCTTCTTATGGTGCCAACGTTGAAAATCTCAGCACAAACTTAACAGATTTTGACAGGTTCTTGGAGCGATTAGCAGTTCGTATGGTGACCGCAGCTTTGTCATCATCAGGCAAGAATGTACCAGTCTCTAACAGTAGATTCTACGCAGCTGATGTAGCAGCCTTGACGAGCTCTATGAATGTATATGCGTTAATGCAATGCACCCCTGACGTCTCTCCCTCTAATTGTAAGACCTGTTTACGACAAAGTGTTGATTACTATGTAGATTGCTGTCGTGGGAAGCAAGGCGGCTATGTGTATTGGCCTAATTGTTTTTTCCGGTTGGATATGTACCCCTACAATGGTGCCTTTAGTCCTCTTAAGTTAGCGCCTCAGCCTACATCTCAGCCTGCTTCTCAACCCGCGTCTCAACCTGCTTCTCAACCCGTGTCTCAGCTGCAGTCCCCACCTCCCCTGACCAACGAAGGTAAGTGATCTACTTCTATATAACCAATAAGCATGACCCTCTTGTGTTCAAAGAATATGTTATTTTGCCTTTGAACAGATGGGAAAACGATTGATAAGGGAGCTATCATAGGACTTGTGGCTGCAGTGCTCATAATTAACCTGTAAATGTAAATTGAAGTAATTTGTTTTAAATGATAAATCTCTATGTATCATCTGAAATATTTTTATTTAATTATAAATTATTAAAAAAATTTAAAATTGATTTTCAACGGGTAGTTCTATTTAGAGTCGGTCTTGAGCTTTTCAAGACCACAAGCCCAAAAAAAAAAAAAATGGCTGATATTTTGAAAAAAAAAACTGTGCACATAATCGAACCCAAGCCTCTCACATAGTTTTGATGCAAAACTAGCTGCTAGACCATTGACAATTTTATTAGAAAGTGGCCAGTTAAACATTTATAATAAAATGGCAGCCGGAAGCACTGGACCCAGCTCTGATCTAGGGACAATTTGTATAATCTTCTGATGGATAGTTATATCATCACCATGTGGATGATGATGAAAAACTCTTCACCATATCGGAGATTTCTGGCAAGTTTTCTTTCACTAATATGGATACCCTCTATCCTTACCATTTTAGTGTTAATGTTTTTCTCTATTATTTATTTATATGTGTATATAGAATTTGTAGTTACTTAATATTAACTACATAAAAATGATACTATATACATGTAAGTGGGGGTTACATAAAACGGTGGCTGCATAGAAAAATGTTTATATGGTAATTGTCGTGAACCATCACAACCACATGCAGGACCGGCCCTACGCTAAAGCTCATGAAGCAAGGGCTTCGGGCACCAAAAATGGTTGAGAGCTTTAAGTTCTCCTTGGGGTGCTGTGTTCGAATCGCGGTACTTACCACATGGTTCCTCCTTTGTAATTCATCAACGTGACAAGATAATGGCTCTGATTGGTAACATCTATTATATTAAAAGATAAGTCATGACTTTTTTAATGTGTGATATTTTAAAATGGACTATCTATTAGAATTGATTACATTAAATTATTCAATCATTAATAATCTTATTGGGCTTAAAATAATTGAATTAAACAATAGATGACCCATTGAATTTATAAATAGTATAATAAAATACATGTTTAAATTAAATAAATATCATTTAATATTGTAATAGTATACTTTCATAAGTTAATTATTTATATATTTGTCAAAGTTCACTTTTAAAATTCTAAAGTTTATTTTTAAAAATAACAAAATCATCATTTTCTAACAATGATTAATCTATAATACCTTAAACCAATGAAAAATATTTTTAGATTACATAGTTTATTTTTTTTAAATAACAAAAACAAAATATTTAAATATTTACTCCATAATATGAAGCTAAAAGATTAATTTTTGTTAAACTATCTAAATTTGAAAAATATTACAATATCTTAAGAGATGACAATAAAACAATATTTTACCAATCTTTACATATATTTACAAGCTCAATAATAAAATAATAATCCAAAATATATATAGAAGAAGATACAAATACATGTGTAATTTTGAAACAATCTATCCGCTGAAAAATTAATGTATTGTAAAATTATTTTTCTTTTAAAAATTGATATACACACTTCATATATATTATAATATATATCAAATTAGAAGTGAAAACATAATGTTTATACGAAAATAAATGAAAACAATCATCCGCACTGTTGTGCGGATCGAGATCTAGTGTAGTTTTAAAGTTGTAACATCTATTATATTAAAATAGAAGTCATAACTTCAATCATGTGTGATATTTTAAGTTGGACCATTATTTAGAAGATTTATAAAATACACATAACTTAACTATAATATCATTTAAATAAAAATAAATATTAATTTAAGAAAATTCTAACAAAATCTTTTCAGAATATTTTCAGAATATTTTCAAAAAAAATTCAAAAATTGATTAATTAAATTTTAGTTGTCATTAAAAATAATCAGAAATTTAAATTTAATTTATATTGATTTATAAACAAAAAATTATATAAAATATTGTAATGATAATAGCCACTTAAAATGATTACTTTTCAAAAAAACATTTTACAAAGATTTTAAAAAGATTTTGTTGGAAAGCAATATCCATTTCTGTTTAATTATATAACATGTATAAAAATTTAAGTTATCTTAAAATTTTATATATACAATAATCTATTATATAAACTGAATAAACAAAACAAATTACTAAAAGAAATATATCACTTTGAATTACGGGTCGGGATCATAATAAACTAAATACAAAATAGTTCTGACGTATGCTATTCCTAACAAATCTATCACCAATTTGATTTAAATTTATACATATTTCAAATTTGGAAATAAAAAAATATGTAAAATAGTACAAAATTTTTACAAGAATACAAAATTTGAATATTTTACAATAATAATATCATAAATCACATAAACACTGTATAATAAATTTAGATAATACATAATACTAAAATCTAATAATTTACTGATAAATTTTGTTTTATAAACTAAAATGATTTAGTAAAGAAAATAAAACCCGCACGGTTGTGCGGATCGAGATCTAGTGTAGTATTAAAGTTGAGTTGCAATATAATTTATAATTCGATGTAACTTGCAGTAAAAAATATGTGATAGAAACTGTAGGTTTATGTGGTAAATTCACAGTAAAAATAAAAGTTATCATTTTATTAAAATATGTGATTGGTAACATTTTTGATGTATAAGTTGCAGTATGAGTTTTTTAATAAAATAATTGAATATATAAACATATAAATAGTAAAAACATTTATTAAAAAAATTAACAATAAGATATTTTAAAAATAAATAAATTAAAAGGTATATTTTGAATTAGTATAAAAATTTAAAAAAAAATAATTTTCAATATATATTATCTTCTATATTTTTGTAACTGTATTATTTTCTATATTATGATCACCAGTAATACTATTTATTCTAATATCAATAGAAAATAAGTTAATCAAATAATAATATTAACATGAACTTTAAACTAAAAATAAAATAATAATAATAAAAGTTTATAAATGTTCATTCCAAATCAATCTCAAATTAAAATAAAATAGATATTACTATAACCGTAGAATTGGAACCATAAATAATAATATTTAGAATTTATAAAGCAAAAAAAAAAATCTACAAATGTTTGTTAGTTACGTGACATGCATAGTAATTGTAGTTACGTGAACAAAAAAAAGGACGTGACATGGGTAAGTTATGAAAACTCAATATTTTATTATTTTTTTATTTTAAGGAATAAAAAATCAATTAATTTTGTAACTCAACCTGTAAAACATGGAATTTTGGTTGATTAGGTTTATGATTTGAATTAACAGTTTTACAAAGGGTTTAAGTCAAAATTGTAACTCAACTACAAAACATATTAAATCAAACTTAAAATCAAAAAATCAAATTTAAAACATGATTGGTAACAATTTTGAGTTACTAATGACTTTTACTTCTAACTCAAAGAAATCTTGAAGGTGGAAGGTTAAGGGAAAAGTGCCTATTCCAACCTGAACAATTTGGATCGTGCCAAATACAACCCGAACTAATGGTTAGTGCCAAATACGACCTGAACTCAATTAAAACTTTAAAAACCTACTCGAACTTTTTAAAACGTACCTAAATCTACATTGAAATATTATTAAAAAGTTGACATTATATAAACTACTATTTTTTCATCGTATTAAATTTTAAAACTTTGGTGATAATTTTTTCTGATTTACATAAATACATAACATGTTTTTACTTGTTATATCTTCAATAAACTTATATCTTACTAAAATATAAATAATAAAATATTTATAATTATATGATCTTAAATATACTTAAAATTTTGAAGTTATTTATAAAAATTTCTTGTATAGATTATTTTTATTTTTAAAACTTAAGTCATTTTTTTTTCAAAAGTTATTATTATATATTTTAATATTTTGTTCAATTTTGAAAGGTAAAAGGTTCAAAATATAAATAACTTCAAAATTTTTGAACAAAATATCAAAATATATAATAATAACTTTGAAAAAAATTCACTTAAGTATTAAAAATAAAAATAATCTATACATTTTTTTTATAAATAACTTTAAAATTTTAAGTATATCTAAGATAATTTAATTATAAATATTTATTATTTATATTTTAGTAATATATAAGTTTATTGAAGATATAATAAGTAAAAAATGTTATGTATTTATATAAATCAGAAAAAATTATCACCAAAGTTTTAAAATTTAATACGATGAAAAAATAGTAGTTTATGTAATTTCAACTTTTTAATAATATTTCAATGTAGATTTATGCACGTTTTAAAAAGTCCGGGTAGGTTTTTAAAGATTTAATTGAGTTCAGATCGTATTTGGCACTAACCATTAGTTCGGGTTGTATTTGGTACGATCCAAATTGTTCAGGTTGTAATAGACACTTTTCCCGGAAGGTTAAGGATAGAGAAGATCAATTGATGAAATTGCATCTAAACATGGATCAAAGTAAGTCTTTCTTTCTTCTTTAGAAATGCATTAGGGTTGAATTAATCTAAATCTAACTTACAGTTTTGGGTTAGATTTCATTATAGAAATCATAAAAGTTATTCTTACATACTTGGACAGTGTGGAAAGAGCTGACGCAGAAGCTTTTGGGAGTTTAGTTCTCTCTGAACTGGAACGAGTTAGTGGCACAGATATCTCACCGGTCACAGTCCAATACACACAGGTTCCTCAAGCGCTATGTGTTTCAGACCGCCGTATACACACTATGTAGAGAGCAAAACTCTCAACGTTGTGGTGACACAGCCGGGAAAACGGCCAATTCATACATCAACAGAGTGTCGCGGTCCCGATCAGTACATACACTTGGACCATGTGCTAAAACATACATCAACACATAATATATTCAAATTTCATACATCAACTAACATAATTCGGTTTTTACATACATTGACCAATTTTCGGTTAGTCAAAAATAACAGATGCTGAGCTGTCCGTTAAATATTTGATTACGTGGCTTTTTATATTTTATATAATTAATAATTAATAAAAACAAATTTATTAAAAAAAGATGTGGGAGATTTGAACCCGGGTCTAGCCAATGATACATAAAATCGGTTAGCCATTGCGCCACAGTCAGTTTTTTAATATTATCATCTTTTGGTTCTTATTATACCTAATGAACCATTTTTCAAATATTTCCATTTTCTTTCCATTTCTGTCTCATCATCAAAACTAAATAATCAAAGGGTCCTTATACCCATTGCTTTACAGATAATAAAACATAACATTATTTAATAGTTTGAATTATATGTTTTAAAATAAAAATTTTGAAAATAAAAAAAAAGTATTTTCAAAATTTACAAATAAAATATAAAAAAACATTTGAAAATAAATAAGGCACAATTTGAAAAAACTTTTCGAAAGTTTATTATAAAAAGTTTGAATTTGAAAACATATAACTTGAAACTATTAAAATATTTTTTTTTATTTAAACCATTATTTAAATTAAAAAATTATTTAAATAATTCTAATCAATTATTTAAATATAAAAAATTATTTTAAAAAATTCTACAAATATAAAAAATCATTTAAATAAATAATAAAAATAAATATAAAAATATTTTTAATAGTTTTGAATTATATGTTTCAAATTCAAACTTTTTATAATAATTTTGGAAATTTATTTTCAAATGTTTTTTATATTTTATTTGTAAATTTTGAAAAAAGTTTTTTGATTTTAAAATATTTTATTTTGAAATAAAAAATAGATCACAATAAAAACAATTAAGGTAATTAAAGTAATTAAACATAATTCTTAGAATTTATATATATTTAGTGGAGCTAATTTTAGATAATTAGAAATATATGAACAAAATATATTAGATATAACTAAGATACATTAGATATTCGAGTGGCACAGTGGTTGAGTGGATGGTTCAAATTGGGCTGGACCCGGGTTCGATACCCCGAACGACAGATTTAAATTGATTTTTATTTTTATTTTATTAATTAAATAAAATGTAAAAACCACGTCATAATCTGTTAAGTCCACATAAGACACCGTTATAATTTGACTAACGGTAAGACGGTCAATGTATGAATTAACCGAAAAATAATAGTTGATGTATGAAATTTAAAAAAAAAAGTGAGTTGGTGTATGTTTTAGCACAGGTATGTAGTGTATATACTGATCGGGACCGCGGTCTTCTGTTGATGTATGAATTGGCCGATTTCCCTGACACAGCCACTCCTCAGTCAAACTATTGATATATATATATTATAATATATAAGGTGTATCTACATTTTAAAAAATATAATAATTTTGCCGTTTATTTTTTTAATTGAATATGTTGTTTCAAATTTTCATATGTATTTGTATCTTCTTCTATATAATATATATTTTTGGATCATTATTTCTTTATTTAACTTACCAATGTATATAAAGATTAAGCATGCATTCATAATGTTTTAGTGACTATAATAATATAAACAGAGGTTAATTTTAGTTGAAATGGTCTGCTACAAAATGGTTTTATGATTTGATATTTATTTCAACTATACTATACGATGGTCTATCTCAATCGTACACTCTCACATATATTATTTCTACCAAAACAACTAATATACGATGGTTTATCTAAATTACACCAATATGATTCATTTATTAAGTATTTAAATATGTGTTTGTTAATCAATCCTGATTTTTAGAAATAATTTATTAGAAATAATATATTATTAAACCACAGGTTTAGTAATTAATGAATGGTAAGTGATTTTTAGTTAATGGTCCATTTTAAAAAAATAACACATGAATCAAGGTTGTAACTTCTCTTTTAATATAATAGATTTAACTAAAAAAAAAGTCTTTCCATCATCAACTAGGTGTGGAGCACTTTCAGCGGTCCAGTTCTCAAACTTGTTTTTCCTCTTTTTCAAACAAGTTGTCATTGTTTATATTATTCTCCGTTCTTATATATGTAAGTTAGTCTTTTTTTTTTCTGAAACACATTCATTAATTAGAAAAACAGTTAGCAGGGAGCATTAACAGCATTCCCAACTACCAAAAGTTCAAATACAGACAGAACAGATTTGGCAAACTATCAGCCATGAAATTCTTCTTTCTAGAGATCCAGACAAAAGAAACTGATTCAAACTCAGCAGAAAGATTTAAAATATCAGAAACCACACTGTGAATTTCTGCAACACTCGATCCCGAGTTAAGGCTCGTCACAAGTTGCTTCGAGTCCACTTCAAAACGGAGCTTTCTCCGGTCCTGTCATTGACAGGTTGTAAGTTAGTCTATAGATCCGAACACCAATTTACCGACAAAGGAATACACAAAAATATAGTAGTGCTTTATATGCATTGAACAATCTAACCTAATAATTAATTAAAAACTACGATCTATATATAATAGCAAACCAAATTTTGTACTCACTCACATCATCTTTTTTTTATAGAAAAAAAAACTTCAATCCTACGGTCAGATTTTATTGTCTTTTTTGATCTATGGGATATAAAGTACCCTTGCAATGAATGTTGATGTCATAAAAAAAATCTATATATTTTGCAACTCTTCCTGAACAATTTCATATTTAAACAACACATCCTTTCTCAATTCTTCTCTGAAAAAGTCACATATTTAACAACTCACACTCGTTAGAGTAACAAACATACCTTTTCAAAATTTATATATAGTTTTAAAAGTAAAGACCTTTCTCGCAACTCTTCCTTGAAGATCCCTTTCTCAAACAACACATTCCTTCTGGAGTATCAAAGGGTGTACCTTTTCAGGATCTTATATATACACGAACTTTTTACCAATGTAAGTTTTTCACAGAATATACTTGGTTTCTTTTCTCTTTTCACACAAACGATTTTCTAGTGGAAATAAATATTAGACTCTGTTAAGGTATGTATTTTGGTATCTTTTATGATCTTAAGTATTGAACCGTGATATAGGTTCTGTTAATTTTTAATTACGGGAATTACGTAGGTAAATTATAACGCGCACGTAAAATCTCTTTCTTCTTCCTTCAGTAGTATTCACAGTGTCGTTGTTGGTTGATCTCTTTTTCCCTTACCGAGTGAAAATTAACAGAACATGGCGCCATGTTGATCTCTTGTTGATTTGTGAGGTAGAGAAAATCAGAAGTAGAGAGTTCTGGGACATCTTACCCGTTGAGAAACATGGCGCCTCTGGTTGCTAGTAAACTTTTTTTTTTTTTTTTTTTTTTTTGAATGAATGTTAAATTTATTCATCAAAAAGCCTTATTACAAACTAGTGCAAAATGTTTACTTGTGCAACAAGCTAAAGGAAACTAAACAACTCAACAATTAAAAAGAACTTTTACTCTAAAGCAACTCCAAAATCCCAATCCCCTCTCAAACTTGACCATAAGACACAAGTCAAGTTTGGTAATGCTATGAGATTCTCCTCATTAAAACCCTCATTAGAGAAAACCCAAATGGGACAAAACTCTAATGGGGGAAAAAGAGTAAGAATCCCATAGCTAGGGGCTCTTAACACTTCACCCGCATCCCACCACTTCACACCCTGAACTTCAAACTCAAAGCACATCACTAATTTCTTTTTTGAAACCAGAATTGAAGTATACCTTCCATCCCTTTCCCTCCCTTCATTTTAACTAGGCTGAGCTTATTTCTAATCCCTTTTTCAGTAAGCTTCTTGAGAATAGAAATAGCCATAGGCTTCTCACCATGACGAATCCTGTTACGCTCTCTCCAAATTGCGTAGATTGCAGCCTGAAAAGCGTATCTGATGCAAAACATACTTCTCCTATCATAAGTACCATTTGAAATCAGCAACATAACTGCATTCCAGTTGCTTGTATGAGAACTACCCAGAATCCCTCCTACAAGGTGAAACCAGAGTTGCGAAGCATAAGTGCATTCAAAGAACAAATGGCTCCGAGACTCTGTAACAGTTTTGCATAGCACACAAACAGCATCAATTCCTTGGCTCCATTTTGCTACTCTGTCCATTGTAGACAGTCTTTCAAGTACTGCTAACCAAGTTATGAAAGCATACTTTGGAGTAGCCATAGCAAACCATACTCCTCGAGCCCATAGTTGCTGCACACTGGATTCTCTAATCAACATCCAAGTTTCATAAGTTGAGAATTTAGCTCTATAACCAGACTTCCCCTTCCAAACGCTAACATCCATGGCTTCACTTTGAGTCAAACTTCTCACATTATCTAAAATGACTTCAATTTCGCTCAGAACTGCAGCCCGATGCCTCCTTCTTCTACGAATACATTGAGCAGCTTCAGCTAGAGTAGCTTCCTTACGAATACCCATGTCAATCATACCTCTGTCTCCCAATATTTCAATTAACACTCCTTTCTCAGACCAGTGATCATGCCAAAATGATATGCTACTTCCATTTCCAACCTCCATTTTATAGAAATTTCTTGCTATTCCTCTTAGCTTCAGTAACTTCCTCCACATCCAAGACCCCATTTGAGTACTAGTTTTTATCTCCCAAAAGCTCTTCTTTTTTAACAGGTTCTCTTTAATCCAACTCCCCCACAGAGATCTTGCTGATAGGAGTCTCCAAATCAACTTCAACCCATAAACCATATTCACTTCTTTTAGACTTCTAATCCCCAACCCTCCTTCCGCTTTCTGTTTACATATAGCTGACCAGGAAACCTTAGCACCAGTAGATTTTAAATCTGGCCCAGTCCATAGAAAAGATGCACATAACTGCTCAACTTCATGAATACATTTGCTAGGCAAACGAAACACAGAAGCCCAGAAGTTTACAATACTCACCAAAACAGATTTAATCAACTGAAGCCGACCAGCATAAGAGAGGAAGCGGCTCGTCCAGGAACAAATCTTACTTCTTATTCTCTCCACCAGAGGCAAGTAGTCTTGTCTTTTCATAGCTTGAGTCATAAGTGGCAAACCCAAGTATCTAACTGGAAGAGAACCTTCTGCAAAAGGAAAATTTCTCAATATTCTTCTTTTCTCCTCCGCTTCTACTCCAGCCATGTAAACTGTCGACTTCTCAAGACTAATACTGAGCCCAGACCACTTAGCAAAACCTTCAAAAACAGAGAGAGCCCCCTCAATGGAATCTTTAGTACCCTCCACAAACACCATCAAGTCATCTGCGAAGCATAGATGAGTAAGAGAGATCACCTGACATCTTGGATGAAACTTGAATTTTTTCTCTTTCACTGCCTTGTCTATCTTATGTGAAAGAACATTCATGCATAAGACAAACAAGTAAGGAGAAAGAGAGCAACCTTGTCTCAAACCACGCTTACTCTGAAAATAACCCGCAAGCTCACCATTTACTTGTACTGAGAAAGATGGAGTTGAAATACAAAGCCGGATCCATTGAATAAACCGAGCTGGAACCCCTATTGCCTCAAGACTTCTAATTACAAAGCTCCATTGCACCGAGTCAAACGCTTTCGAGATATCAAGCTTCATCAAACATCTAGGAGTGACAACTTCTCTGTGATAATCCTTAACCAACTCTGAGGCTAATAAGACATTCTCCATCAATAGCCTACCTTTAACAAAAGCTGATTGATTCTCAGACACCACTCGAGGTAGAATCAGCTTAAGCCGGTTTGCTATAATCTTCGAGACCACCTTATAAATCACATTACAGCAGGCAATAGGACGAAAATCTTTCATCTCTAAGGAATCAGTTTTCTTGGGAACAAGAGCTAAAATTGTTGAGTTGACGCCTTTGGGGAGAAAACCATATCTGAAAACTGATTGGATTGCAATGATGAAATCTTGAGCAACAATAGACCAAGTAGATTTAAAGAATTCAACTGGGTAACCATCCGGACCAGGCGACTTATTGGATGGCATAGCAAAGACCACTCTTCTTATCTCCTCTTCTGAAACCTCTGCTTCCAGACTTCTACAATCATCATCAGAACAACGAAACTCAAGAAGCTCTTCAAGCTCTTCCGTAGTTGCTCCAATAAAGTTGTCAGGAACCTTATTCAGAAACTCTGAGAAGAAATTCACTGCCTCATCTTTTATGTCTTGCTGTTTCGTTACCACATTACCAGTAGCACACCTGATTTCTCGAATTGTATTTTGAGCTTGACGGGACTTAATGGCATTGTGGAAAGTCTTATTATTCTGATCTCCTACCTCCAACCAGTGCAGCTTCGCTCTCTGTTTTAGAAAATCCTCCTCCAAGCTGGCAACATGCAGCCATTTCTCATAAGCCTCAGCCTCTTCTTGAATAGCTGTCCCACTAGGATTAGACAAAGTCACATTCTGCTTCTCACATAGCCTTTCATGAGCTTCTTTAGCTTTCTTCGTAAGATTTCCCAGCTTCTCCTTACCTAACTCACGAATCAGAGGCTTCAGATTCTTTAATTTTTTTGAAAATCTATATAATGCTGAAGTCGAGTGAAACAGCTTCGGGGTAGAGTTCCAGAAATCTTGAACCAAAGGGAGAAAAGCATCCAACTTCCCTATTGCATTTACATATTTAAAAGGTCTTCTCATCTTCTCATTTGGCGGAAAAATTTGAATCTTACATCTCATGTGATCAGAACAACCTCCAGCTTCAAACACAGAATAGGCACTTGAGAACTTCTGCAACGCTACATCATTAATAAGAACCCTGTCCAGCTTCTTGCAGATAACACCTTCTTCTCTTTTATTACACCAAGTAAACATGGGACCTTGGTATCCCATATCCGATAAGTTACAATGCAAAGCCACTCTTTGAAAATCCCGCATACCACTTGAGATTCTACCATACTCCAGAAAACCAGAACTCTCCTCCCCATCTAAAATCTCATTAAAATCACCAACTATCATCCAAGCCTTCCCACGAAACAGCACAGAATCTTGATGATGACTTAAATCCTCCCAAAGCTCCCTTCTGTCTTCTGCTAGGTTATTAGCATAGACACAAGTGTAAAAAAACTCCTCTCTGCCTTTCATCACCACAGAAGAAGTAATAAGTTGATCTGACTTATAGACTGGTGTTATACAAACATCATCATTCCAGACTAACCATATTCTCCCTCCACGACTGTATTCATAATTTGTGATAGACGACCACCCTTTAAAAACCTTCTTCAATATACTTCCTGCCTTATTCTCCTTTACTCTAGTCTCCAAAATACAACCAAAACTCATAGTATTACTTCTCACCCATTCTTCTACAACGGAATGTTTCAAATATTTGTTGAATCCGCGCACATTCCAGAAGAAACTCGTCATGGATTAACGCTTGCGACGAGAAGGCCTTATGCTTTTCCCAAGATTTGCATCTGGGATCCTTGCATTTCGGCCTCCTTTCCTCAATCCAATCTTCACTTCTTCCTGAACTTGCTGATCTAGAGCACTGTCCTCCACTAGATCAGTTTCAAGAGACTCCTCATCCTCATTATCTATTACAACAGTCTCCTTTTCAACTTGATTCTTCTCATCATCTAGTAATTCCCCTTCCTCAGCTTCTTCTGTACTCAAAACCGAAAACTTTGATGCAGAAACTTCTACAATATCTCTCTGATCAGATATGAACAACGACCTTCCAGTTTTCCCCGGAGAAACCATAGACCAGCTATTTGTGTTTACTACTTCTGCTACTTTCCTGAAATTTAGCTTCACATTACTTTCTTCTCTCTGAACTTTAGAACTCGTCTCCCCCACTATCTTCTTAATTGTGTTACTTTCCATATCAGCTCCCAAACTCTTCTCCACTCTTTCTGGACTATTAGCATCGACTTCATTTCCATCTTGAGGAGGAGAGCTAGAAACATTCCTATTCTTCTTTCTCTTGCCTTTTGAACCACATACAGCCTCTCCATGCCCCCATTTATCACACAACTTGCATCTCGCTGGCAACCAAGGGTAATAGAACTTCACAGTGAAACTCTTTCCATCCTTTGAGAAAGTAATCTCCTTAGGTAACTCTTTAGAAACATCCACCTTCACAAATATCTTTGCCTCATCCATCTTTGAGCAGGAAGTAGTCTCCGGGTGAGGTTTCACTGGGAATCCCACTGTGCTCGTGATGAAACTAAGCCCTTCCCACGAGTACATATGTAGAGGGACGTTCTCAAGATGTACCCACATAGGAATTGCTTCATCTTCCTTATCAATATCTTCCTCCGTTTTTGGAGACCATTTCGTCACAATCATAGGGACTCCCACTATATTCCACATACCCCGTCGAAGAATCTTCTCTCTTGCCCGCGAACTAGAGACCTTGAATCGCATCGTCGTTGCATTTACTTCATAAACCTCAACCTTTGTATCCAAATCGCCATACTTCCATATCTTGTTAAGCACCATATGCACTTTTGCAACATGAGGGGCTAGATCTAGAAACTTTCCCACCACAAAATCTTCCCATAGAGGCGTAGAGTTCTCTATGATATCATCTGGAATCTCCACCATGTGGATACCTTCTTTGTTCGAGATCTCAACATCATATTTCTTCAACTTTTTCTTCTCTTGTGCTGCATCTACCCAACTTTGAACCAACTTCTTTTGATCGACTTCACCAACCTTGTTATCCTGCTTCTTCAGATCTTCCGAAACCTCCTTGTACGGATTGAGTAACACCAATGTACGGAAGGGTCCCCATAATTAATTAAGAGCAAGAAACAAAAGACACGTTGTTTGACCACTTGCATCATTTGTTCTGCTCAATTACATGGGTACACGTATTCTTTTCTGTCAATTTATTAGGGTCGGCAGAGCAAGAAACAACAAAAAACACGTTGTTTGGACCACTGCCTCATCTGTTCTGTTCAGTTACATGGCGACACGTATTCTTTTCTATCAATTTATTAGGGCCCGTAGAGCATGCATGTGATAAAGGTGTGAAAGGATGCTTGTGGTGGTAAACTGTAGAGCAACTAGTTTACTTTTTTTTTTGGTCAAAGCAACTAGTTTACTTAAAAGTAAATTTACTTGAATAATATAATTATGTTTGAACACAAATAATATATATATATATATATATATATTATATATATATATATATATATATATAAATAGATACTAAATGGTAAACAAACTAAAGACTACAATTTGTAGACAAAAATAGAAAAAACAAAACAAATCATATTTTAAACATTACCTTGAAATAAAGTTTATATAAATTAGTGTATCTTGTAGATTTATAACTTAAAACGTAATTATTAAAAAACTACACGCGAGTTTAAAATCTACAATATAATACAACTTCTATCCGAGTTATATATCCAAAATACCCAAGTCTCGAATCTATCTAAAGATATAAACTTAGTGGTCAATTGGAAGGCCGAGGGGAGAAGAAGGTTATGATGATGGTCATTTAGTGCCTTAGTGGTCATTTAGTGATGGTCGTATTGGTGTGGAAAAAGCTGGCTTAGAGCACAAGATGTGAAGCTTATGAGGAAATAGAAGACAACAACAATACATTGTGGGGGCACTTGCGGTTAAAGTCGTTTGATTTTAACTTAACATTTAACTAAAAAAAAAAGTCTTTCCATCAACTAGGTGTGGAGCACTTTCAGCGGTCCAGTTCTCAAACTTGTTTTTTCGTCTTTTCAAACAAGTTGTCACTTGTCATTGTTTATATTATTCTCCGTTCTTATATACGTAAGTTAATTTATAATCTATCACTCATCTTGTTGTTCAGACACGAAAGAAACTCATTCTATATCCTTTTGAAAAATGGGTCGAAACAATCTCCTCTCATTGGTCTTCTGGCTTCTCCCCGCGAGCTTTACTGTTGTTGTCTCTTCGGAGTTTTGCTTGGAAAACTTTGGATCTTTTAGACCAGGTGGTAATTTTGACAGGAACCGTCAACTTATACTCACATCTCTTGCATCTGAGGTCACAGCTAATGATGGTTTCTTCAACGCTTCCACTGGGACAGATCCTGACCAAGTCTACGCCATGGGGATGTGCATACCAGGAGCTAAACAGGAGGTTTGTTCGGATTGTATCAAGGCCGCATCTGACCAGTTAATACAGAGTTGTCCAAACCAGGCAGCAGCATTATACTGGTCAGGTGGAGGTGAAACTCTATGTATGGCACGCTACTCTAACAAGCCGTCTTTTAGACCGTTGGATATGGATTTACCTTCTGTTGGTTATAATACTGGAAATCTCAGCACAAACTTAACGGATTTTGATGAGTTATTGGAGCGATTATCAGTTCGTATGGTGACTGAAGTTTCATCATCAGGCAAGAATGTACCAGTCTCTAACAGTAGATTCTATGCAGCTAATGTAGCAGCTTTGACAAGTTCTATAAATATATATGCATTAATGCAATGGACCCCAGACGTCACTCCCTCTATCTGTAACACATGCTTACGACAAAGTGTTGATGACTATGTGGATTGCTGTCGTGGGAGCCAAGGCGGCTACGTGTACTGGCCTAATTGTATTTTCCGGTGGGATCTGTACCCTACAATGGCGCCTTTGATCATATTAAGTTAGCGCCTCAGCCGACATCTCAGCCCTCATCTCAGCCGGCATCTCAGCTGCAGTCCCCACCTCCCCTGACAAACAAAGGTAAGTGTAATACTACTTTTATAACCGGTAAACATGGCACTCTAAGTATATGTTATTTTGGCTTTGCACAGATGGGAAAAAGATTGGTAATGGAGCTATCATAGGAATTGTCCTTGCAACGCTCATAGTACTTGCTCTGCTTGCTCTTTGGGTTGCTGTTTGCAGGAGTAGGCAAAAATACAAAGCTTTTGCCCCGGAAAGTGAGTTCATCTTTCATGTTTTCTTTTGACGCTTTGGATTACTCTCTTTACTTCAGTTTTTCCATCTTCACTTTGGTGTACAGCTGCAGATGATATTGCCTCTGCAGGATATCTTCAGTTTGATATCAAAGAAATCGAAGCTGCAACAAGTCACTTTTTGGCCAGTAACAAGATCGGTCAAGGAGGATTCGGCGTAGTTTACAAGGCATTTTACAATTAACTACTCAAGTTGTTTTGACAGTAGACAGATAATGATTCAAGATATTGAGATGAGAGTCTTATGTAATTTACAGGGTACGCTCCCAAATGGAACTGAAGTTGCAGTCAAGAGGCTGTCAAGAAGTTCAGATCAAGGTGAAATGGAGTTCAAGAACGAGGTGCTTCTTGTAGCAAAGCTTCAGCATCGAAATCTCGTTAGGCTTCTTGGGTTTTCTCTGCACGGCGAAGAAAAGATACTCGTCTATGAGTTTGTTCCCAACAAGAGCCTCGATTACTTCCTCTTCAGTAATAAACAATACAACTATGCTACATTATATCTTTATCCAGTGTTCTTGAAAAACGTAATTGTTGATCTGTTTGTCTAATGTTACAAATGGATGTGTAGACCCAACAAAGAAGGGTCAGCTAGATTGGACAACACGGTACAACATCATCGGAGGGATCACGCGAGGGATTCTCTATCTTCATCAAGATTCAAGGCTAACCATTATACACCGTGACATAAAAGCAAGTAACATTCTATTAGATGCCGATATGAATCCCAAAATAGCCGATTTTGGAATGGCTAGAAATTTCAGAGACCATCAAACTGAAGCCAATACAGGAAGAGTGGTCGGAACCTTGTTAGTATTGTCCAAAGTCTTTAAACTGAATTTTCGTGAACCCCTTTATGTTTTTAAATAGTATAAAGTACATGTATCTATATATTTCCTGCATATGTTTGCAGCGGTTACATGTCTCCAGAATATGTGACGCATGGCCAGTTCTCTACCAAATCTGATGTTTATAGTTTCGGAGTATTGATTCTGGAGATTGTTAGTGGCAAAAAGAATAGCAGCTTCTATCAGAGGACTGGTTCAGTTTGCAACTTGGTGACATATGTGGGAACAACTCAAAAACATCTTTCCCATTTGACTGTTTGTTTTTTTCCTTAAATTATGATATTGTTTCTGAATATGAGTTTCTTGGCAGGTTTGGAGGCTTTGGAATAGTGATTCACCTTTAGAAATCATTGACCCCACGATTGGGGAAACCTACGAGAAAGATGAGGTTATTAGATGCATCCATATCGGACTATTATGCGTCCAAGAAGCTCCTTCAGATCGTCCTGCCATGACAACAATCTTTCAGATGCTTACCAATAGCTCCGTTATTCTACCTGTGCCTCGACCACCTGGATTTTTCTTTAGGAACAAACCCAACTTAGACCCTTTAACATATGGATCTGAGCCAGGTGAATCCAGCAGTAAGTCTGTTCCTTGTTCTATCGACGATGCAACTATCACTGCTGTCACTCCTCGTTGAAAGTCTTTGCATTTTCACTCTGTACAGCAAGTTATCACTCTACATTTTCCTTGTAGCACACGCAACTCCAGTTTGTCAAAGTCCATAAAAGGGAAGTACATTTTGTATTAAAAGGGTTCAGTTATTCCTGTTTTAGATGTGCAATCTATCTAAACTATTAAAATGGAAGTACATTTTGTAATTAACACTAATTTTTCCACAATAATTACCAACTTATGCCACTTATTAAACTACAGTAGTTTTACGTTTTGCTGTCACATTAATTTCCTAAACCAATAAAATTGTTACTCACATTCCTTAAACTATTCCGTCCGGTACAGACCCAAATTAATTATGTTGAACCATCACTTGCCTTCATATAATTCAAAACCAATACTGAAGCTTAACCAAATAAATCGTTACTCTCTTTATTAAACCATTATGTCCCGTACGGAATCAAAATAATTATGTGGAACCATCACCTATCTTATTTGTAGTTTTTGGTTCAATCTAACAATACATCTAATCGTGAAAATCAAATACACCTCAATCAAGAAACTCAAAACTTTATGCCAAAATTTGGAGTAAAAATTAGTAGATTTATCATTTGAGTGAAAACTTCATTATATTTTTTTTGATTATTTAGAAAGAACTCGCAAGATAAAGAGTCGGTACCACAAAGAGATAAGAATAGAGACATATAAATTTCTTTGTTAAAAAAAAGAGATATAGATTATAAGAGAATGAGAAAAGTCGGTAAAAGATAAATATGTTTCTATCATATTTTCCGGGGGAAAAATAATATATGGGCTTAGATTCTGGTATAAGGTCCACAATAGATGGTTCTTATGTGACTATAAAATATGATGTACCAAATTTTTAATCATAACAAAATGGTTCAATTTAATTACTTAAATTAGGCTTGCTAAATTAAATTTGCAAAAATGTATACTTATTTTTGAACGTTTTTTGGTAATTTTCTTTCATTATTCTTTTATGTTTATGTCTAAATAATATATTTGTTTTATAAAATCTCAAAATAAAATTTGAATTTTATAATCAATTTTAAATCACAACATTTATAGTAAAATTTGATACAACCCACATATATACGTAAAACTCTAATATTTTACACTTTAATGTTTACTTTTCCAAGCGAAATGAATAAAAACAAATTAAAGAAAAACACAAATTTATAGTTTATAAATAGATGCTAAATAAGTTGAATAAGACACATCAATATTAAAAGTCAATAACGTATGAATCTACGACAAGAAAACAAATATATTTTGTTAAAAATAAAATATATAGTTTTGAAGAACAAACACCCGTATGGGAGTGCGGGTCAAAAGTTAGTGTCTATTAAGTTACGAAACTTTTCTTTTAAAGTTAGGAAACTTTACTTTCATAAATTGTTAAAAAATTCTTATATGTTCACTGAAGGTGTTGCTGAAAACGGGTTAAGCTATTATTATATCACTAGGTGATTTTCCCGTGCTCATGCACGGTGTAAATATTATAAAATAAATATATTATAATAACTGATTGCTATATACTTTAATATTAAATTAATTTATAATTTTATGCATAATTTATATTAATAATATTACATTACTTTAATTAGATATATGATTTTAGATATGTTATATCTAGTCAATTTTTTTACAGCCGATTTAGTTATCATTTAGGTATATTGAACTGCATTTATTTCTCTGAATTTAACTATAATACGTTTTATTATAAATATATTAATATATAATATATAATATTATATAATATTATATGTTTTATGTTTTAGGTCGGAGTAATTAATATATAAACAATTTATATATATAATTAAGTTAAATCAAATTAATTTTTTATTTATCGTTTAAAGTTTAAATGTGCATGCATGATCATAATATTTATCAAAGTATATGTTCATTTTTTACAAAATATATATAAAAAGTTACATACATAAGTAACTGATACATTTATGGAAACTCATGAACACATATCAATATTTATAACAACTAAAATATTTTATAAATTCTAAATAACTTTATGTCTTAGATTTATTGTGGTTATATTTGAGAAATCATATTATATAAGTAAAATATAATTTATAAATATTTTTGTTGTAATTGAAAGATATTAAATTCAACTAAATATATGAAAAATAAATAAAACATTTCAATAATACTAATTATAAACTATTTTTAGTCAATTAAACATATATGAGTTTATGTGACTTAATTATTTTATGTACTCATCTAAGAAATCAGATAGATGTATCAAAATATTTCTATTACGTTGAAAAAGTATATTTTTTTATTGTTTAAAATATATTTTTAAATAAATAATATTTCTTTTTCTAATATCAAAATTGTCTTTCTGAAATTTGTTTTTATGAAATCATATTATATACAAAAATATTTTTTCATCTAAGAAGCAATATATATAAAGCAAATATTTTACTACTTCAAAATTATATTTTATGTTATTTAAAAATATTTTTAAAATAGAATATTACTATCTTGTGAAATTTCCTTTTTAATGAAATCATATTATTTATACTTATATTTTCGTTTTTAAATTCAATTTTTAAGATTTATAAATATTTCCTTTTTTAATATATATGTTATATGAAAATTTTTTAAAAGGAAACTAAATAAAAAATATTTAAGTGTAATATTTTCAATTCATTAAGGGTATTAATGTAATCAACCATCGTGAGAGTTAACGTGAGCGCGACACATAAGAAACTGACTTCTCAAATAATATTATAGAGATTTGTGGTTGTTCTAGTGATCAGTTGTTGGGTGAGGCAAATGTTACGGGTGTGCCTGTTTTAAATCCAATGTGGATGGAATTCCAACAATATAAAGCTACTTTTGGAATGATGAGGCCTTAATGGTTATACAGGAGTCGTCTGTATTTTATCGGAATATTTTGACGGTAACATTATAAACTTTTATAATGGTCATTTGGAGAGTCGAGAGGAGGGTTATGATGATAGTTTAGTGATGGTCGTATTCGTATAGAAAAAGCTGGCTTAGAGCACAAAATGTGAAGTTTATGAGGAAAGAGAAGACAACAACTATACATCAGAGGCTCTGTTCGGCTTTTCTCTGGTCAGGTCCTGATCTCAAAATGACCAAAGCAAAAGTCAGTTGGAAAGATCTTTGTTATCCAAAAGAAGAAGGAGGGTTGGGATTTCGTTCGTTGAAGAATATAAACAGAGTGTATGGTCTAAAGCTTATTTGGAGATTGACGTCTGAGACATCGTTGTGGGTAAGATGGATACAAAGCTATTTGATTCGAAAGAGCTCTTTCTGGTCAATAAAAAAGAACACAAGTTTTGGATCTTGGGTTTGGAGGAAGCTACTTAAGCTAAGAGGTCTGGCTCAAACATTTTATTAGGAAAGAAGTCAGAAATGGCTGCAGTACATCCTTCTGGTATGACAGATGGTCTTGCTTTGATATTCTTAAAGAGATGCTTGGTGAGAGAGGGTCACTAGATATGGGTGTTCCTGATCATTACACGGTTGCAGAAGCAAAAAGAAATAGAAGAAGAAGAAATCATCGAGTTGTCATCTTGAATCAAATTGAAGAGGAGTTGAGTAAAAGTGGAGGATACCAAGATGAAGATATTGTTCTGTGGAAGCATGCTGAAGGAAAGTATATGGGAAACTTCTCGACAAGTAAAACTTGGGAGCAGATTCGTGAAAAAAAACCTGCTTGTGAATGGAGTAAGGGAGTATGGTTTTCTCAGTCTACTCCTAAGTTTTCTTTTTTGATGTGGGTGGCAATTAAAGGAAGATTGCAGACAACAGATAGAATGCAAATATGGAACACTTCCATTAACACAACTTGCGTTCTCTGTAATAGTACACCAGAGTCTTGTGCCCATCTGTTTTTTGACTGCAGCTACACAAGGAAGATATGGAGAAGTTTGGTTGGAGGGCTTATGCAAGATAGCTTCACTACAGACTGGAGTAACTTGATTGCACTTGTTTCGAAGCCATGGCTAACTCCCATCAAGACATTTGTTCTCAGGTATACTTTACAAGCTGCAGTACATGCAATCTGGTGGGAAAGAAATGCTAGGAGACATGGGGAGAAGCCTAAAGATACATATGCTCTGATAATGTTTGTGGATAAAGGTGTGAGACTTAAGCTACTGTCAGTCAAAGAAAAAGGGAAGCACTTCAATGAGGGACTCACTACTTGGTTTGGAACAAGACTGAATACTTAAAAGGGTTTGAAAATAAGTGGTTCCTCTTCTTAGATTTGGGCTATATAGGAGTAGTAGAAGACTATAATTCTATCCCCTAACTATAAGATTCTTACTCTTTTTCCCCCATTAGAGTTTTGTCTCAATTGGGTTTTCTCTAATGAAGGTTTTAATGAAGAGAATTTTATAACATTTCCAATTTTGACTTGTATCACATGGTCAAGTTTGAGGGAGAATTTGGAGGTTGGAGTTGGAGTTGTGGTTTATAGAAGAGTTTTTTAGCAATTGAAGAAGAGAAAGGGATAGATTTTTTCTTTTGGGTTTGTTCTAATTTAGTTGGTTCAAATGCTTTGCACTAGTTGTAAAAATGTTTTGTTTGAATAAAATTTTACGTTCATTCAAAAAAAAAAACAACTATACATCGTGGGCACTTGCGGTTAATGTCGTCTTGTGCCACTAACTTGCATCCTATCTCTATCCACCTACTTCCCTACTGGGCTCTGTTTCAAATGCACTGAATCGTGAGTGGTGGACAAACATAAAAGAAACATTTATTAACAAATACACAAAAAGGTGAGGGTGCAGAGAAATCTATTGACAATTGATATATGACCATAATCAAAGTCTTCGTATTATTGTATAGATAACCTTTACCAACATAACTACACGGTTGATCAATGTTAAATTGAAACCCGGTTCCATTCCATACCCGAAACCCTACACATACGGTTGAAAGTTTCAAACCTTAAACACACATTTTCTTACTCTGGTTTCTTGGTGGTTTCAGGATTTTTGTCAACATTTGAGCCATTAGTCGTCTTCAAGGATTCGTCTTCTTTTGCTTTATTCTCTGCTCCACGAGGACTGGTCAAATTCTTCTCAACGTCCTCACTCTCTGTGCCTTGGGCTGGTTTTTCAGTGTCTATAGTCAGAGTTGATACCTCATCCCTGGAGGCATACCATGAATGGCCACAGGCAATACACTCCAGCTAGATCCATAAAACAAAAATCAGAATGTGATTATTAATATTAAATTATTAATGGATACGCACAGTAAGAGAAGAAGATCATGATGTTAAGTGATGTCCCTAGCTTATATACACTCACGCTACAACAGTCTGTTTTGATTTCAGTTTGACAAATTGCATATGTAATATGGAGAAGTATTAAGAACCTGATAACGATCTCCATGCCCAGCTTGGATGATATCCCTCAGTCCAACTTTAATTTGACTGCATCTTGAGCATCTTGCATCAGTCATCTACATCCAAAACCAACACATGATATGGTCAAAAGACATTCCCCAAACTGAAATCCAACAAGCTAGATACAACTCTCGACTGTCAGAAATGAAAACAAACCTGCATTTTTTCCGCATCGTCAGGCTCATTCTTCTCTGTTTCCTCAGCAGTTAAACCCTCCTGAATCCCACAATATACCAAAATCTTTATCGTTGTAACTTGTAAGATGTACTCTCACTAGTCATTGCGTATTATGACACAGAATAAGAAAGGAAGGGTATCTGTCTGCAAATATGTAACATAGCCAGTCCCTAACCTTTAACTCAGTGGGTGACATGCTCAAAATCTTTGCTGGTTCTAACTCGCCATTAAGCAGACGTCTAGCCAGTAGTGCAGTGTTCTGCAGATAGAACAAAATGAAATTACTGTTAGATACTTTGAATAAACGCTAAAGTGATGTTTACCACATGTTAAAAAATATGGAAAAGAAGTAATGAAATGGCGTGAAAGCGGAACCTTGAGATTGAAAACCAGTGCCCTCATCCTTTGATTGTATTTATGGTAATCAGATGCGAGAGAAACATGTAAAGCCACCTCAAGAGCACACACCGGAGGAACAGCAGCGTCTGGCCAGAGAAAACTCTCATCCTGCTGTCAAGTGGTTCAAACAAACAGCATGTTATTTGGTCCATTCTGAAAGGTAACTGTACGAAAAGGGATACCTTTGATGGTTCGGTCTTTGTATCTTTATCAGCCTGTTCAAGCTCTGAAGGCATCTTTGCTTCCTCGGCAGCTTGCTTGTTCTCAGCGGTATAGCAAATGTTCTGGACTGCTTCCAGAAGCTTTGCCAAACACTTGTCACGATGAGCATCACCTGTCAGTGAGTTGAACTTCTGCAAGACAGAATGATACTCTGATGAAATAGCACTTCCAGGGGTCTCAGGTTTAAGAAAGGCATCTTCTTCCTTCCTAACATCAACAGGAGGTATGTTCACTTTCCGGGAAGATCTTTTAGCCTTCAACATAGCCTCAAGATCAGCATGCACCTCCTCAGGTTCAAGGTCAGGAAGATCACCCAATCGGGACATTGACTTTTCAACAAGGAGGTCAATCTCATGTTGCTTTGTATCTTCGTAATCCTTATCAGTCAACTTCCAAAGCTTCTTCTCAACAGTATCATACACCTTACGTACGACAAAACCAGGGTTAACTTTGCGTTTGGGAAGCTGCTTATGGGCTGGGACGAAATACACCACGCATCTGTGCATCACAGACTCTGCCGGCACCTCATCACGATGGAAACTGTAGAAGAGCTCTCGTGTGTCACTAGATTGCCAGTTCCCACCACCCTTTTTCTCTGCTTCTTCTGGACGATAAAACCACTGTCCGAGAATCATCATGCTTCCATCTTTTGTTTGAGTAATATCCTGCCCCAAAAAAGAAAGAAAACAAGTCTTACTTCAAACCAACAAGATGGTACTATAGCAGGAACTGGTAAGCAGCAGAAGAGTACCTTGATAATTGCAACATATGGTTTTTGACTTTTGTCTTCTGGAACCAAAAGCACCGGATCCTCCTGAGAAAGAAAGGAATGTCAGAGAGAGAGAGTAGAAACAAATGGTCTCTCAAGCAAGGAGGAGTCAACAAGAGACTAAAAAGTTAGGTGCAAAGGGACAGAAAGATGTAAATTAAAAACTTGAAGCAATGTGCAGAGTCAGAAACTGTAATCTTTAACTCCAAAAACGAGACATCAAGACCAGTTTATACAAATGAATATGTTCTTCCAGTAATAAACATAACAACATCTATGGCTAATTCCCTACATAACAAGAGCTTTAATACACTCTAATCAGGACAAAACAAATTCAACCAAAAGCCCTAAATGTCAAAACTTTCATGAACACAGCTCACCAGATTGTATGTGTTGCCGTCATAATCGAATTGAAGGAAATGGGTTCTTCGCCCTTTGCCTTTACCCGTAACCTTAACCGATTCACCAACGGGGCTCGCGTCATCGGGCTTCTCTTCTTCTTCTTCTTCTTCTTCGACCTCTGTTTCCTTCTCATCCACGTCGTCTTCGAAATCTTCGTAGAGCTTCACCGTCTTGCGCTTCCTCCGCTTCCCCTCCTCGGGGCTCCTAGAGTTCCGTCGTCCCTTGGACCTTGTAGACGCCGGTACATCGTCTTCTTCGTCACTCGACACTTGCGCGAATCGCCGTGACAACACCATCTTCTTTCTTTCTTTCTTTCTTTCACAGAATCGATAAATTAGCCTTTTGTGATCGCTCCTAACAATTTATTTACACTTCCTCATAAATATACTCTTCTCTTTTTTTTTCTCTTTGTTCTCAGCTTTTTTTTTTTTTAAGGTCGGCAATATTTTTTTCACTAGTTAAGCCCAATGGACTTAAACAAAAACAATAAGATATATCGAGTGATTTATTAGCCCAATAATTCTTTTCACTAAAAGTTTAGATGAGAACAAATGACTGAATGAGTGGTGGGATTAGTCATCAAGTTATTGGCCTATATAATAGCGGACCTAACGGTATTAAACCATGATAATCCATTTGAGATGGGTTGACCCATAATATAGACGGGGTTGGGCCTTAGGGGTGACTAGCAACGATAAAATCAAACAGACAAATGAAGAACAGTTCATTTTTTTCTTTTGTTTTCTGAATGTTATCCATAAGTATATTTTTTCCGTTAATTCTCTGTGTTTTTCTTCGTCTTCTTGATTGTTTTCAAATTTCTTTCTTATCATGTCGATTCTTTTAACCTTTTCATTTCTCAAAGTGATTTCTTTTTGTTTTTGATAATTCCATTTATGATACCAAAAGAAGAAGATATAGAAGGAGGTAAAGTGATGCCCGTTATCATTGCCAGGTTTTGTCACTAAGAGGCGATCCAAGAAAATTAACTTTAAACAATAAACTCTGCATCACATTGCTTTCTTCTCTTGGACTCTGTACTAAGGCGGAGTTTCTTGCAAGAAAGTGAATCCCTTCTTGCAGTAAACCAAGATTTTTAATTACTTTGAACTCTTTAATGAATCCCACAGAACGCCCAAATCGACATTACCTCCTGAGAGTACAATCCCTATGTTTTTGCAATCTTCCCAACAAGGATTGCTACGGAAACTAGTCGATACAACTGCTGCTAGGCCAATGGCACCACTTGGTTCCACAGAGACTTTCAGCATCTCATAGCACATTCTCATGGCTTCGATAATCTCTCCATCCTCAACAACAACAACATCATCTACCAGATCTCTCACAACCGGCCTGATAGAAAAAAAAAAAACATGTTCATGGAATGATACAGACTGTAACACTTTATGTTCTATAAAAGTAAGAATTAGATTACCATGTTAAGTCGCCTAGAGATGCACGAAGGCCATCAGCTACGGTATTAGTCACAGGTAAAGTGATGATTCTACCAGCAACCTTAGACTGAGCTGCATCATCAGCTCCTCTCGGTTCAGCTGCTATAATCCGGATGCTCGGCTTGATTGACTTAGCAGCCAGCGCCACACCAGAGATCAAACCACCCCCGCTTATCGGCACAATTATAGTGTCAATCTCTTGGATTTGCTCCAACAGTTCCAATGCAATGGTACCCTGACCACTGTTCAAAGAATCAGCAAAGAACTATGCATTTGAATCATTATTATCAAGAAAAGCAAAAGTACCTTAGAATGCGTCCATCGTTATATGGGTGGATGAGAACTGAACCTGTTTCCTGCAAAACTCTGGAAGCTACTTCTTCTCTAGAAGACATTGTAGCTTCACTCCATATAACATTGCCACCGTAACGAATCACATTATCTACTTTGCACTTTGGAGCACCTTTTGGTATAACGATATAAGCAGGGATCCCCTGTATCTTTGCGGCCAAAGACAACGCAGCAGCATGGTTCCCACTGCTGTGTGTTACAACCCCTTTGGCTGCTTGTTCAGCATCAAGAGACAAGATAGCATTGCATGCTCCCCGAAACTTGAAAGCTCCACTTGTTTTTCAGACAATAAACAGAGAAGGGGAGTTCTATTAGTACTGAGAACAAAAAGAGAGAAAATTTAAGAGAAATAAGTACACTCTCAAGTGAAGTCTCTCACCCTTTCTGAAAGCATTCGCACTTAAAGAACAAGCTTCTTCCAGAGATTGAATTCAAGGATTCAGATGTGAGCACTGGAGTTTTGTGTATGTACGGCTTAATACGCTCATGAGCTTCCTTTATGGAAGACAAATCCGCAGCGTATTCATGCCTCTTTGCTTCCATTTCTGAAGGGACTAACTGTCTGATTGGATTTGGAAATGGGAAATTTTGTAGATTTCAGAGAACATAGATGTTGTCTAGTTGCGGACAAAATTGTTGTCTAGTTACAGTAATCTCTATAAAGACAGCACGATGTTTGAAGCAAGAACAGAGAACGTTGCGCTGTTTTCCAAAGTAAAACGCCGTGAACTGTCTATGTATATTAACAAAACGCCGTAAAACTACATTATCCAATCAATATTTGTTAAAAAATATTTAGAAAAACATTTACTAAATGCTAATGCTCTCGAAATGCTCTCGAAATGCTCTCTAACAAATGCTGTCATACGAAACTTTTGGAAGAGCATTTGTATTTACATTTTATAAATTTAAGAAAAATATATAATTAGTTTTTAATTTCTATTTAATAATATTATAAAATTTCTTTTATATCCAGAAAATGAAATTTAAATTTCTAAAATAAATTTACAATATAAATATTTTTAAAAAATAGAATTTCACATTTAAAATATAATATAAATATATAAATTATATTATATTTTAAATGCGAAATATTATTTTTAAAATAGATATTTCAATTGTAATTTTTTAAATAAAAATTTTTGATATAAACATAATTTTAAAATTAGTAAATAAAATAAATTAATCATATCTCTTTTATATATTAATATATAAAATATATATATATATATATAATGATAATTTATTTATTTTATTTAATAATATTCAAATTATTTTATATCCAAAAATAAAATTTTATATTATTTTATTTATTTAATAATATTAAAAATTATTTAATATCGAAAAATATTTTTTTTTACATTATTATTTAAATGATAGTATTTAATAATTAATTTATTTTATTTACTAATTTCAAAAATTATGTTGATATCGAAAAATAAATTTTAATTTTATTTTATTTATTTAATAATATTCAAAATTATTTTATATCCAAAAATATTTTTTAATTTTAAACAAAATTTTAAATTATTTTTTAAATAATATTTCACATTTAAAATTTAATTTAATTTATGTTATTAATTAAGATTCATTATTTTTAATAACAAATATATTTAAATACATATATTATAATTTAATATATATTATTTTAAAATAAATATATTATATACTAGCTTTTATAAAAAAATTAAAATTGTATAATGCTACTGCTCTACCAATCATCTTATTAAAAAGTTTAATGAGAGCATACAGCTTCTACAGCATACTGTTTCTACATCATATTGTTACTGCTTCTTCATCACCTATACCAATCGAGGCCTAATGCTCTAGAAAACAACAGAGGATGAGTGAGTAGGCCCAAAACGAAACGGATATCTACAACATTTCAGTATTCATGATTCGCTCTGTTCCCCCACCAATTTTTATATTTTTATCAGTTTTGATTTGTAAAATTACAAGTATTCAGAATGTTTGAATATTCGTAACTATTTTAACTATCTTCTGATTATCTGTTCCACTTCGTCATTAAAAATTTCTTTTATTCTTTAAGTTTGGTCCATTCGTATCTCTTGGAGGTTTTAAGATTGCTCTTGAGATGCTTAAACATTATAATTTGAGGTTACGAGGTTGTTCATGGAGAACATAAAACCTTATATATAAGGTTTTAAAAGGTTACGCTTGTAGATGCTCATGAATTGTATAGAGGATTGTGTATACTAAAGAATCATTGCAGTTGTATTTCTCCTATCTTTACATTTGCTGTTTACTGATGTTTACTCTTGAAGTTTACATTTCTACTCCCTAACTTATGCTGTGTAGAAAAGTGTCATCGTCCCTCATGATAAAGAGATTAGAGCCATTGATTAGTGATTATATCTCAAACTGGGTGTGTTTTGCTTGACTATTGGGTTTGCACTTATATTCACCACATTAACCCAATATTTTAATAACAAAAGTGATTCAAATAGAGATTTTTTTAATGACAAAAGTTGAAATATATAAACCACAGAAAAATGAATTGTATTCTAACAAAAGAATACATCCTAACAAGTTAAAAGTTGTGTACACGACCTACAAATAGTTTTTGGCTCAGAATTGGCATCCCTTAATGATTGCACACAAGAAAGAAAGAAGCAAAAGCGGAAAGAATGAACGACACAGGCTTGTAGTTGGACCCACACTAGGTCCCAACATCGAATTAATGGGCTTTTAGAAAAACAAAAATAACTAATTACAAAGAAACACAAGGAAATAGAAGCTAACTCTTGTTATCAATCTCCCGGTTAAGCATGACCTCCACCATAAGATCATTCCAGGAATCAATCGGACCGGGCAAGCACCAGTGAAGACAATCATTCTGAACATGAACCGGATCCCTGATCTTCATCCCAGAGAAAGGATTCGGATACCGGTACGGTCCGGGATGTCCATCTGGTCGGAGAAGCGACATTGAAGTAGTGCCAAGTAACGCAATGCTAGCCTTGGAACCATCTTCTTTTTCTTCTTGGGTCTTACGGAACTCCTGAGAGAGAATGCAGAGGAAGGATTGGACGTGGTTACGAGAGATTGAATCGCCGATGAAGGCCCACCATTTGTTCCTCATTCTGTGGAAAAAGTGGTCTGGATCTAACCTGGGGAGATCGCAGTCGCGAGGCTTCCATCTCCAGAGAAGGTAATTAGAATCTGGGCGTCCGTTCTTCAAGCAGTTCTGGTGTTCTTGGATATGACGACGACAAGAGATGTTTGTGTAGACAGGACCCGATGGGTCTGGTACCCAGTTCCTCGTAAAGATGTCACACTTTGTGGAAACTACAAACAGAGGTTCAATGATTTGGATCTTTTACGTCTTTGGATAATTATATTATATTACAAAGAAAGATCCTCATCTCTTACCATTTTGTGAAGCAGCAGTGATGTTGACTGGGGAATAAACGGGGGCTGGAGCTTGAGCAACTGAGGCAGTGAGACCGGAAGGTTCTGCCGGCGAGGTTCTTACTTGTGCAATCAGAGAGCCGGTGGAATCGGTGATGATGAAACGGTAAGTGAGACCGACGAGAAGGAAGAAGGCGACGAAGTTGAGGAATATTTGATTGCGTTGGTGAGAGGAGTTACCAAATGGATTTCCTTCGATCTTCATCTTCTTCGACAGTGATCTCAATCTATCCATGTGAATGTGTGAACTCTTGAGAGGAGTGTTGCTTTTGGAAGGTATTGAATTGTTTGTATTAGCTTTCTTGGAGTTTTTTTGGTTGTTGATGAAAGCTAGGAGCTTCCTGGTAAACAATGACAGGGTGTTTTTTTTTTTGAATTCAAAGTCATTTGTAGTATTAGTTTTTGTAAGACCTTCTAATAATACTGTAAACTAAATTACTCGTTTTTTTGTAGAACAAATGTCATTTGCAAAGATCTGATTATTGTTTTCTTTTTTTTGAGATCTGATTATTGTTTTCCAACTAAAAACTACACTGCTTATACCTTACACAATTTTTGCTTACAAATGTGGTTTACCTTATACAATTTATGCCTACAAATGTATTGGGTAAACAATCAAATAGCCGACAAAAAAATAGGTGTTTAACGTTTAAGTCCTCTGTATAATATTAATATAGATTTGTAAACATATAACAAAAATATCGAATTTAAATTGAAATTCTAATTAAAAAATGTAAATACAAAATAGTAGAAGTAAATACGCATCAAATTTTTAATGCATGGTGTATGGGTACATAATATGAGACCCATACTGAATAAATTAGACGTAAATGTTGGACCCCCATGAAGTTGTAAATCTTTACTGAAATCGTTTGTAATATGAAAGTGTTGTGTTATTAGTACGGCAATAGCCAAGTATTTATACAAGCAGAATATCCTAAGTTGATAAGGACTAAACATAAAGCATAGTTATCTAGATATAGTTGTAGTTATCCCAATACTCCCCCTCAAGTTGGAAGTGTGAGATTCCGAACAGCCAACTTGGACATCAAGTTATCAAATTGTGGGCGCGGAAGAGCTTTAGTAAGGACGTCTGCTAGTTGATTCTTGGAGGAAACGTGTTCGGTAGTGATGAGTTTTGACTTCAAAGCATCGCGGACATGGTGACAATCACGCTCAATGTGTTTGGTGCGCTCATGAAACACCGGATTCGAAGCAATATAAAGTGCCGATTTACTGTCACAGAAAAGCTTCATAGGAGACGAGTGAGAATAACCAAATGATTGTAGAAGACCCTTGAGCCACTTGAGTTCCTTGACTGCATTAGACATTGCACGATACTCTGCTTCAGCGGAAGAGAGAGAGACCACATCCTGCTTCTTAGTCTTCCACGATACAGGAGAGGCACCAATGAAGGTAATATAAGCACTTAAAGACCGTCGAGAGCTTGGGCAAGAAGACCAGTCGGAGTCACAGTAGATACTGACTTGGAGATCATCATCAGCCTTGAGAAAAATTCCCTGACCAGGCGTACCTTTAAGATACCGAACCACTCGCAAGGCCGCCTCCCAATGAGGCAAGAGTGGAGCCTGCATAAACTGAGATAAAATATGGACAATGTAGCCCAAATCAGGGCGAGTATTAGTCAGATATATCAACCGTCCGACAAGACGACGATACTGAGTAGCGTTGGCCAAAGGACCTTTGGCGCGACCAAGCTGATGATTAAGTTCAACAGGGACAGAGGAAGGCTTTGCACCTAGCAAGCCGGTCTCGGCGACAATGTCTAGAGCATATTTGCGCTGAGAAATATAGAAACCAGTAGCATTGCGAGCCACCTCGAAGCCAAGAAAGTACTTCAATTTGCCAAGATCTTTCATTCGAAAGCACTTCTTAAGATAATCTTTGAATTCTTGTAAGGCAGCAGCATTATTAGAAGCAATGACGAAGTCATCCACGTACACCAAAATGTGAATGCAGACAGAACCTCGTACCTTAGAGAACAAGGAATGATCGGCGTACTCGTGTGAGAAGCCAAATTCTTCGAGGGCGTTACTGAGCTTCGAGTACCAACACCGGGGAGCTTGGCGAAGGCCATAAAGAGATTTCTTTAAACGACAGACTTTATTAGGTTCAGAACACGTGAAACCTTGCGGAAGCCTCATATATATTTCCTCGTCGAGGTCACCATGTAAGAATGCGTTACTAACATCCATCTGGTGTACTATCCAATTCTCCATCGCTGCAAGCTTGAGGATGATACGAACCGTAGTTAATTTAGCCACCGGAGCAAAGGTATCACTGAAATCTTCACCTGCTTTCTGATGATTGCCAAGAACGACTAGACGGGCTTTACGTCGCTCCAAGTTACCAAACGCATCATACTTGTTAGAATAGAGCCATTGGTTGCCGAGTGCAGTCCTACCAGGAGGAAGATCAGTGACGTCCCAAGTGTCTGTAGCTTCAAAGGCGTCAACCTCTGTAAACATAGCATCATTCCATTCTTTGTGTTTGACGGCTTCTTTAAAACTCTTAGGCACATCATCATTGATTATAGCAGCCATGAAAACTTTGTGTGAGTCTGAAAATAAGTGGTCAGAGACATAGCATGATATAGGGTATGGAGTCATACCTGAGACCGTTGGAGAGGACCCATGATCAGTAGAGGAGAGAACGTGAGAGGGGTTTGTCGAAACAGAGTGAGTCACATAGTCTTTAAGTAGTATAGATGGAGTTCGTTGCCGGTGTCCACGACCAAGTATCTCTGGTAGTCCCGGAGAGCCAGAGGACACAATTTCAGACGAAGGAAGTGAATCACGAGGTGGAGAAGAAGGAGCAGATGTAGGAGGAGAAGGTAGTGACTCTGTCGCATGAGTAGGAACTGGCGAGATAACAGGGGTGGGAGATGGAGTAGTAGGAGTAATAGGAGGGACACACGGAGGTAGTGTAGTGTGTTCTTCCACAGGAGGAGAGGACGAGCTCCCCCTGAAGTCTGCAGGTGGTAATAACCAGTCATCAATAGTGGGATCATGGATATTAAGTGGCGGAGTAACATACTCAGTAGAGTCAACACCCGGAAAGTTTTGTTCAGAGAACACTACATCTCTGCTTTCAAAGAAATCATGTGTATTGAGATCATAAAGACGCCATGCCTTCTTCCCATAAGGATAACCTACAAAGATACACTTGCGACTCCGATCTCCAAACTTGTCTTTATCCCTCGCTTTGTGGTGAGAGTAGCATAGGCAACCAAATACTCGGAGCTTATCAAAGTCAGGTCGCTTTCCAAATAGGAGTTCATAAGGCGTTTTCCCATTTAGAACCTGACTAGGCGTTCGGTTTATAAGATGAGCAGCAGTAAGAATACTCTCTCCCCAAAACGAAACAGGCAAGCGTGCTTGGAAGAGACATGCTCGAGCTACGTTTAGAATGTGGCGATGCTTTCTTTCAACCCGCCCATTCTGTTGAGGTGTATCAACACAAGATGTTTGATGCTCAATGCCAAGTTGTCGAAAATATGGTCTGAGGACTAGAAATTCTGTGCCATTATCTGTCCGTATAGTTTTAACTTGCTGACCAAATTGTCTTTCAGCCAGAGCTACAAACTCACGAAGGAGTTGTGCTACTTCCGATTTCTCCAACATTAGATAGGTCCAAACTGCGCGAGAGAAATCGTCTACGATGGTAAGAAAGTAACGTGCACCAGAAGAAGAGGTAGTTCTATAGGGTCCCCAAATATCACAGTGAATTAAAGAGAGAGGTGCAGAAGCTTTATTCGAACTTTCATTAAAAACTTGGCGTGTCTGTTTGGCACGAAAACAAATCTCACAAGACACTGAATCAAACACCATATTATCTAAAACAGGTAAAGCTGATAAAACTCTAGAAGATGGGTGTCCGAGCCGTCGATGCCATAGTTCTGATGTAGAAGAGTTCTTCAACGCAGACCGATGTACTCGTGCAGCAGTGACCCCAGTAAAGTAGTAAACCCCCTCACGTTCTTCACCCGTTCCAATCAGGGTCTTCGTAAAACGGTCCTGCAACACACAAAGAGTATCAGTAAATATGGCAATACAGCCGGTCTGTTTAAGTAGTTGCGAAACAGAGATGAGAGTGCAGTTAAAGTCGGGAACATATAAGACATCTTTCAGAAAGTAATGCTCGCTAAGAACCAATGTGCCCTTTTTGTTTGCTTGAGAACATCGACCATTGGGAAATTTCACCGAGGATGGAATGATCTCAAGAACATCGGTAAGGAGAGATAAGTCACCAGTCATATGGTGAGAAGCGCCAGTGTCAATAATGACATCTTTTAAAGTTGGTTTACCCGAAAGTTTCTCTGTAGAAATCGATGATTTGGAGTTTTGAAGTAGTTGAAGGAGTTGAGTAATCTGGCCAATCGGATCATTGAGTTGAGGAGTAGAGGTAGCGTTATGTGAGACAGCTCTAGCAGAATTAGAACGGCCACGACCACGGTTGCTATTAGATGAACGTCCTCCTCTTCCTCGCTGTGAGGAGCCAGACGAAGATCCAGACGCATTCTTCTGTTCTAGCCACCAATCTGGATATCCATGAATGAGAAAGCACTCAGTATTGTCATGACCCTTACGAGAACAGTGAGTGCAAGTTCTGTTTGGATCACGAAACCGAGCAACAACTGAGGCTGACTGTAGAGGCTCTGTTTTGGTAGTATCAATCTGTGTGTGAAAACCGATAGCCTCTGTTTTGAGATCCTTAGAGCGGGCTGCATTGTTGTGTTGCTCCTCTCGTATGACTCTGGAATAGACATTGTTGATGTCAGGTAAGGGATCTTCATCAATTATTTGAGACCTTATATTTCTGAACCGTGATTCATCAAGTCCAAACAGGAACTTGTGAACTCGGATCTCCTCTTTTTCCTTCTCGATGTCAGCGGAAGCTTCACACGTGCAGGCCCGAGTAGTGGTTAGATTGTCTAGTTCCTCCCAGAGCTTTGTTAAACGACCATAATACTCGATCACAGTCTGTCCATTCTGCTGACAAGTGTTGATTTCATCACGAATCTGATGAACACGAACTCCATTCTTAACAGAAAACCGTCGTTGAAGAGTATCCCATAATTTATGAGCATCGGGGACGAAAGAGACAGTTGATCTGATCTTAGGATCTATTGAAGTTCTGATCCAGCCGACTAACATAGAGTTTGTAGCTTGCCAACGAGATAGATCTGGTTCTGTCGTAGGTTTAGGAATAGTTCCATTGATGAAACCAAACTTCCGCTTTGCTTGAATTGAGTTAGAGAGTTCGGTTGCCCACTCTGTATAGTTATCTCCGCGAAGCAAAACAGAAGTGATTAGAGCTCCAGGGTTGTCTGAGGGGTGTAGGTAGTAAGGATCATTGATGTTAGATAGAGATGCCGTAGGTGCAGAGGTAGAAGACAACGTTGAAGTTGTTTCAGCCATGTTTCTTGGTGATCAAGAAACACGATTTGGTAGAGAAAAAAAAAAAATTAGGGTTTTGGGATCTTTTGCTCTGATACCATGAAATCGTTTGTAATATGAAAGTGTTGTGTTATTAGTACGGCAATAGCCAAGTATTTATACAAGCAGAATATCCTAAGTTGATAAGGACTAAACATAAAGCATAGTTATCTAGATATAGTTGTAGTTATCCCAATATTTACATCGTGGACCAGCCTCTTAAATTTGGACATGCATCAGATGCCTACCATAATATCTTTTACAGTGTTTTCTTTTTCGAATAAGATTCAACAAACATGTACAGTCTATCAAGAAAGATCTATAAATAATAAAATAAGTAGTGATGATTATAAAAACAGAGTTGATAATTTATTTATTTCTAGATAGTTATTGATTTGATACACTAAAAAAAATGATCCACAACAAACAAAAAAATATCAATTTTTACATACACCATAAGATCACAAGAAAATCAGATTGTTATCTTTTAACCCAGACCGAAAATTACAAGAAAAGAGAAAGAAAAAAAAGAATAGACTGAAACACTAAAGGCAAGCTGTGGGGTCAGAAATCAGAATATAATGATATGTGTTACAGAAAAACACAATATACATTTCAATCAAACAACGAAAGATTGAAGCCAGAAGAAGATGCTGAATCAAGTTGATGAAGCTAGGTATCTTGGAACTCTCATGCCAAATCCATGCTTAACCTTCTCAATCCTGATGAACATTTCAACATTTTTCAGTGGAAATGAGTTAAAAAAAAAAAATCTTAGAATCAAATTTGACATCAATATAAAAACTTCATTAGAAAGACTTGTTGGTGGGCTTACGTTGGAGCTAATTTGCCAAGACACTTAAGTTCTTCACCAGAGTCTCCATCAAGAACTCTTCCTGATATATCAACGATGTAAGAACGGTTCTTGCCTCGAGGAAGACCTCTACTTGAGAGTAACTCAAGATCTCTCTCGTGAAGCTCTCTTCCGTTCACAAACACTCCCGTGTTTCCTGCACCGCAGTTATCCGGCATTGGACGGCTAAACTCTTCTATAAATGGCTGCATGCACCAAACCAAGATTTGTTATCAAACACAAAAACAAAAGATACATGCAAAACAGAGAGAGAGAGAGAGAGAGAGAGAGTGTCCTTACAGGTATGATACCGAGACAGGGGTGTCCCATCACTCCCCAGAATCCAGCACGGTAGTCATACCTAATCAAAAAAAAAAAAACACTTCTCTAAACCAATTAAAATAATTGTAACCGAGAGAGGAAAGAGAGTTAGTTTTACCAGTAGTTGCCAGCTTGAACAGGTCCAGCTTGTTTCTCGGCGCTGATAACCTGATCTTCCGGTATAAGATGCCCATTCACCCAAACCTCTAGCTCCCTGTCGTATTGGTCATCACTAGATCTGGTTTTATTATTACGTGTGGCCTCCGATAAATTGTAATCGCTACTCTGCTTTCGTCTTCTCTCATCTTTACTAGCGTTTGAGATCCTTGAATTGTCAGACACCTCAGTGTTGTTGTTATAGTACCCGTTGTAAGAAATATCAGTTTCAGAAGCTAAGGAGTCTTGTTTCGTGTAGGATACTTGCTTATTGTACCCTAGCTGTGACATTCCGTAAGTGAGTGCAGTTCTGTTTACATTAGAATACTCAAACAGCTCAAGAAGATTAGAATTTTCAGGAGGAGGGGGTGGAGGAGCGTCTTTGGCTCTACGGCGAACAGACTTGACGACCTCACTAGAAACGCTTGATCTTCCTCCTTCATCATCATCATCTGAGTGTTCACTAGGCGATATAGCCTGGACAGTTTTATTTTCCAGGTGTGTTATTGGTTCCTCATCCTTAAGTGGACAATCAGTTACCACTACAGGAACTCGCTGAGTCTCCTCAAGAGCTGAAGAAGAAGAAGAAGAGAAAAGAAGCTTATTATGGACAATAGTGAAACTGAAGACCTCAGAGCAAGCACCACATTGAAGCTTTTGTTGTTGCTGCTTTTCCTGAGAAAGAAGCTTCTTCCTAGGCAAGTAGAGTAGCTCAAAGCAATTGTGACAAGCTGCAAAGGGCGCACCTCCTGCTAGAGGATGGCAACGACGGGAACCAGCAGCAGTTTGAACATACCCACGTGCAAAAGCACCGTCACCCGTTTCAGAGTTAACTTCGCTGGGCCGCCTCGTGTGATGATGACCTTGACCACCACCACCATGTGGAGGACTAAACGGTCTAATCTTCTCGGGATGGTGCGAAACAGGGTACCTAGTAGGAAAGAATCTAGGGTCGTGTAACTGGGGGTCAAGTATGTCAGGACCAATATCTACATAATGTCCTTGAGGAGGATAGGGAGGACGAGGCAGCATTTGGTTCGGGTAATGACCTGGATACAAGCTTTGATGCATTGGGAAACCATGAGGCCCCGGGGAAGGATACATTCCATAAGGAGGATTGTAATAAGGTGTTGGTGGTCCATGGAAACCCATAGCAGGAGGAGGAGGAGGATGTGAGGCTCTTGGTGAATCTTGACCACGGAGAACGTGGCCTTTTAACGAATCAAGTTTTCTAAAAAGCTCTGCCTGTTGTTGATCTGTGTATTGACAAGAAGTCTCTTGGCTATTTCTCATGGGGGAATCATCGTCTTGTTCGCTTCTGGAAGAACCAGCACCGCTTGTCCTCATCGGATTTTTTAATGTTTCTCCGACAAAAAGCTAAGGGGTCTTTGCTTGGTTAACTGCAAGTAACTGAAATAATAAATGATCACTGAATCTAATAATATTATGTTATCTAAAACGAAACAGCACATATTAGCATTGTAAAGCAAATCTTAATACCAACATTACTCAAAGTTTATTGGGCTTAAGAAAAGGAGGTTATCACAGTTTCCATGATTTCTAAGCATCCAAACAAGAAATCAAACTCACAAACAAAAGAGAAGAGAAGAGAAGAGAGAGTAAAATTTCAAAAGCACCTCCAAGAAGAAGATGAAGTGCAGACAATTTCTTGCTCCGGTGAAAAAGAATCAATCAATTAAGGAGCCTTCAGCCTCTTTGACGGAGCCATTTTTAAATCTGAAAAAGAAAAGAAAGGGACACAAATAGAGTAGAATTTGAAACTTTCAGATGATTTTAAAATAATAAATTAATAAGTAAAAAAAACAGAAGACTTTGAGCTTGCTGGGGATTGCTTTAAAGTGGAGAAAAACTTCTCTTTTTTCTTTTCTTGCCATCTTTGCTTCCCTTTTTGTTTACCCTGACTATTAGGAAATGTGGAGATGCAAATATCTCCGGCCTCCTCTCAGTGCAAGACCAGCACCATTAACCGATAGATAAACTCTACTAATAAAATTTGAAACGATGGGTGTTACTTGGTCAAGTAAGTTGACCTTCCTGTTAACGTGACGACCAACATGATATCTTTTCTTTTAACTCTGTTTTTTTATTATAAATATCACATTAGTTCATACGCACAAATCATCCTCATGAGTCATGGCGATGGATGATTTTACCTACTAATATAGCCAGCAAAATTCATAACCCGGGTCCCTATTTGGGCTTGTTATTATTATTATTTAACAAGTCAACTTGTTGTATAAGATAATTCTTAACAATTTATGGAAGTAAAGTTTCGTAACTTAAAATAAAAAAGTTCGTAACTCAGTAGACTTTGCACATCAATAAAGGAATAACTGAATCCTCGATTTCTTTTATATGGACTTTGACAAACTGAAGTTGCGTGTGCTACAAGGAAAATGTAGGGTGATAGCTTATGGTTATACTACAGACTGAAAGTGCAAAGAGTTTCAACGAGGAGTGACAGCAGTGATAGTTATTGGTAAGCATCTGAAAGATTGTTGACATGGATGGACGATCTGAAGCTTGGACGCATAATAGTCCGATATGGATGCATCTAATAATCTCATCTTTCTCGTAGGTTTCCTCAATCGTGGGGTCAATGATTTCTAAAAGTGAATCACTATTCCAAAGCCTCCAAACCTGCCAAGAAACTCATATTCAGAAACAATATCACAATTTAAAGGAAAAACAAACAGTTAAATGGGAAATAGGTTTTGAGTTGTGCTCACATATGTCACCAAGTTACAATCTGAACCACTCCTCTGATAGAAGCTGCTATTCTTTTTGCCACTAACAATCTCCAGAATCAATACTCCGAAACTATAAACATCAGATTTGGTAGAGAATTGGCCAATAATTTTATATTATTATCTTCAAACATAATATAAATATCATAAGCGATTTTCAGTTTTGATGTTAATATATGAGATTCAGATTCTTCTATTTTTTTTAGTTATGCTTATTCTATTTCTTTAGAAGTAAAAAGTATAATTTTTGTTTAATTGTTTAGGTTAAATATTAAAATATAATATTATTAGTATATTTAATTAATCTAATTAAAATACTTTGGTAAACCAACCGAACTGAACCATTTTGGGTTGATAAAATCTCGAACCAAATAACTTGGTTTATGTATTTTAATGGATTTGAAAATTCAACACAAATCAAGTGTTATTGGTTCTATCATTTTGAATTCCAATTTCAAATATGCTGTTATTGGTTTATGTATTTTAAAACAGATTTTAGAATAAAATGTTATTCAATATTAGTAATTTGTTTGAGGATTTGATTTAGATTTAGATTTGAATGGATTTATAAGTAATTTTAAGACTAAAATAAAAAAGAATAAATATTGAGTTAAACCTTGTTATTTTGATTGGATTTGCATTATTGTATTATAAGTAATTAAGACTAAAATACAAAAGAATAAATATTGAGTTAAACCTTGCTATTTTGATTTATGAGTAATTTTAAGACTAAAATACAAAAGAATAAATATTGAGTTAAACCTTGTTATTTTGATTGGATTTGCATTATTGTATTTTTCTGTGTCTAAACATAGTTATCATGGACTTGGCATTCCTAATAACCGTGGTTATCATGGACTTGCCGTTCCTTACTGATCAAGGGAAGAGTTGGAAACACAAGAATGATCAGTTTCTGGTGGGCTAAATGGCTGCCTTTAGGTAAAATCTATGATCTCTTTGGTGAGGGAAGACCTTGGTGAGGGTAGACCTCGGGAATCTTTAATCCAACTGGATTCCTATGTCTTTGACACTTGTAATGGATCTGCTTGTAATGGATCTGCTTGGCAGAAATGCTACAGACAGTTAACAACAATTTATCTACTTCTGTCAGCCGGTCAGCCGAAGAAGATCAATATTTATGGGTGATTGACCAAATTGAACTGCTAAAATTTTCCACAAGTAATACATGGGAGATTATTGGAGATAGATCTCCACCACAAAAATGGACTCAGAATGTTTGGTTTAAATTAGCTACAGCCAAGTTTACTTTTTATCATGTAGATTGCTCATTGGAATCGATTGCCAACAAGGTGCGGTTATCAAAATGGGGCTTAGGAACCTCACCCTCCTATTGTCTTTGTGATTCTGCAACTGAGTACAGAGACCATCTCATTGTACGCTGCGAGATTACGGAACAAATTTGGGATTTACTTTTGTGAAGATTGGGACTCCAACCACATGGTTTCATGTCTTGGGAAGCTTTTATAGCTTGGCTGGAAATCAAGGATTCTTCAGTCCCTCGTCTGCTTGAATGATTAGCTTCTCAAACCACACACTATCATATATGGGCAGATATAGAAGAAAGCGTCTACATCTAGGTACAGCCTCAACTCCTACAACTGTCTTCAAAAAAATTGACCGCTGCATCAGAGACATCATTTGGGAAAGCAGAAGAAAAGTATCACGAATCTTATGCATATAAGGCTTCAAAATAAGTAAAAAAAGAAATGAATTTTCTTTCTCCACTGTTGTTGGCTTTGTTTTATTATTTTTTTGAGTTATTACAGTAATGTCTTTTGTTTATTTTTAAATAGGCATTTTTCTTGTATACAAACATATTGTATAATACATGCAAAGAACTCAAACACTATTGTAACTGATTACCCTACACGACGGCAGAGCCATTGTTGACAAAGAAAATCTGATTGTGCAAAATGTGTTGAACTCAGACGCTGTTGTTCAATGACGCAATGAGAACTTCAATTGCAAATTATTTCATTGATTTATAATAATTCATTTATTTTGATTTTGAATTCTACATTATTGATTTTAGAATCTATTTGTTTGATTTTAAAATCAATGGATTTGTGAATGATTTCTAAATCCAAATATTATTCTAAATCCATTAAAATACTAAAACTACTAACCCCACAGATATAGAAATTGAATTCGATTGGATCGGTTTGGTTTGGTTGGATTTGATTTTTTTTTTGTCCATCCCTATTAGGCCGGCCCAAAGCGAAAAGTAATATTCCGAAAGCCCTAAAACTTTTAAGATCCGAAACACTGTCCCCGTTCACATTACCTCCGCCCACGGTAAACAGAAGATGCAACAAGCACACCGACGAGTCTCCAACGTGGCGTCTTTGTGAACATCCACGTGTATCGCCTATCCTCCATCCACTGAACACGGAGATAGAAGCATCTGAATAACAGAATTACGATTTTGACCCTCGCAAAGTAACAAATATCTAATCTTGAAGGTGAAAAAAGAATCTAATCGTCGAAAATGTTGAGATCCTCGTTTCGGCTTCTCTATATAACAACAAGAAGTACCAATCTTCGGGTCCGAGCTTCATCATCATCATCGCTCTCTCTGTTCTCATCTAAGTCCTCCAATTCTGCGAAACCACTTTTCACTTCTCATCGTCAGGTTCCATTATCAACAACGGGAGCTAAACTCTCTAAGTCGGAACATTCCATGGCCACTTCCTCCGAGCCCAAGTCCATCTATGATTTCACCGTCAAGGTTCGATTTTTTTCTTTCGGGTTGATCCAAGGTCGTAAATTGCATCGTGGGTCTGTGAAGTTTGTGAATTTCGGATTTCGAACGATTGAGCGATAATTGAAAAGTTTGTGAATTTACAGGATGCGAAGGGGAATGATGTTGATCTAAGCACTTACAAGGGGAAGGTTCTCTTGATTGTCAACGTTGCTTCTCAGTGGTGAACTTTCATATATTCAATTGATTTCACTGGTTATATCTCTGGAATCGTTAATTAGTGACTGACTAGTTTCTTTGGTACTTGAATCGTTTTTATTGTGCAGTGGTTTGACCAATTCGAACTATACCGAGCTTGCACAGCTGTACCAGAAGTACAAAGATCATGGTATCATTTCTTGTTTTTTTTTTGTTTGTTTGTTCGGTGAACGAACCATATAGATGACAGTTGTTGTTTTTGTTAATGTCGTAATGGTATTAGGGTTTGAGATCCTTGCGTTCCCCTGTAACCAGTTTGGGAATCAAGAACCTGGTTCTAATGAAGAGATTGTTCAGTTTGCCTGTACCCGTTTCAAGGCTGAGTACCCGATCTTTGATAAGGTAACCACTTTTCTTGTTCATTAGTCTAATTCTGCAATTTAACAATTTAACATTTTACCAAAAAAAAAATTATGCAATTTAACTAGTCTTATGGTTTCCATCGTGGGGCTTTAGTTTCTTGAAACAGGAGTCATCCCATGTTGAAATAAGTAAGCTATTAGTTTCAGTTACTTTTCGCCTGTAAAACACAATATGAGAGAACACTGACTCTGTGGAAATAATTCCGACATGTTGCATAACACAAGTTCTTAACTCTAGATTTTTTCTATTATGTTTGTGTTCGTAGTGAGGCTATTCAGTTGTTTCTTTTACGATAGTTAGTTCTCACCTTTGACTTGCTTTGAACTATTATGCAATGCAGGTTGATGTGAATGGTGACACGGCTGCTCCAATCTATAAGTTCCTGAAATCAAGCAAAGGTGGGCTCTTTGGAGACGGAATCAAGTGGAACTTCGCCAAGTTCTTGGTTGACAAAGATGGGAATGTTGTGGACCGTTACGCCCCAACTACTTCCCCTCTCAGCATTGAGGTAATGGTCTCACATATAATCAAATACCTTTAATCTGATTTAAGAGACCTCTAAAGTTCCATAATGGTTGTTAATTGTTAAAATACGCAATTTTCAGAAGGACCTGAAGAAACTGTTGGGAGTTACTGCTTAAGCAACGAAGAGGCGCTAGTACTCAAATAAAAGCTCCTACAGTATTGTAATAAGCTGTCTATGTTCTTGAGCGTCTTTGGGATGAGTTGTTTCCTGCTACTTAATTTTTCGTTTAGCTACTTATGTGTGTAATATCGTCTACCTAAATATCATAATTGCTGTTCGTACTGTTTTTTGCCTGTTTCCATGAACCATGGGGAGGAGAAAGCTAGCGACGGCGTAATATGGTATTTTATAAATTTGGAGTTGAAAGTCAAATAATTTTAATTGTATTTCGACCTGCTTTTCAGTTTTATTCGACAAATTATTTACTAAAAAAGTTATAATTTTATACATATGTACTTTAATAATAACACTTTCCAAAGTATAGATATTAAATTAAAAATAAAATAAATATAATCTTATAAAAATAAGGTAATTTGATTTATAGAACTCACTTCGTAATAATTTATATTTTAAATTTTAATTATAATAGGGATTATCTTTAATATTTTATAGAAAAGATTAGGTTGTATATACACAAAGACATCTATAGGCTTGAAACACTACCATGTACTATTAAGAAAATATTACACCCAAAAATAGTTTGGAGTTTTTATTAACATAAAAAGGCAGTTCTCACTGATACACTTTTCTTTAATCAAATCTATTTTTCACTATTAATACACTTTTTTAAACCAAATCTAATCTAATTAAATAAGTGTCAACTACACTAAATAAATCTAATATATGTTTTTTAATGTGACAACATAAAATGGGTCTCATGTATTTTCTTCTACGTTTTTTTCCTTTCGAGTCTTTTATTTTTTTTTTCTTTTGTAAAATAAATTGTTTTTTTTCAGAATATATATTCTAGAAAATAATTTTATAAACAATATATTTATGATCAAATTTATATTTTGAGATATGTTCAATTATATTTCTGGTATAATCATGATGTATAAAAACTATCTCTCTCAATGGATTCACCTCGGTCTTGAACTATAAAAAGATATTCAAAGTTGTGGCACTGATCTTGCCGTTGTACGTCTTGATTAGTTTGAGCCAGACGACAGGCGACGTTATTAAGAAGGTGGCCCTCAGCCGTGTCGATTTGATACAAATCGTTCAATAAATCAGAAACCAAAAATCACTTTTGTTTGAATTTTTAAGCTAAAGCCATGAATTAGGATTGAATGCTATAACATTTGAGGAAAATACATTAAAACAAGTTGAGAATGTAAAGAATCGTGGAAAATATGAATGAAATATGCAGAGATTAGGATTTTCTTGTTGACAATAGCTAAGAAAGAAGATTAGGTTATTTTCGTAATTTTACAACATTAATGAAAAAACAAATCATTTATACATTGTATTCAAATTGTATATGTGTATACCTAATCTCTATTACACATGAAAGTGATTGTATACACATTTTTGATTTTTTATAGGTTTTCTATCTAAATAACTAAGCATCTCGAATTCATGTATTCTTGTTCTTTGTCTTTTTTTCACACATAATTTTCACTATACACATAATTAGTGTATTATTTGATGTATATTTGAAAATTATGTGTACATGTTTTACAAAATTTATTTGGTGTAAAAGTGGACTAATATAAATGTAAACTAATATACATGTAGACAGTAAAATTTATATGTACATGTTTGATAATTATATTACACGTATGCAACTTTTTTTGATACACATGTATGCCACAATTTTTATTGTATACATGTACATTCACAGAAGATCAATGTTGTAATGTTTATATCTTCTTCTTTATCGACTTTCTCTTTCTACATAGCTTGCGGTCTTTTTTAGCTTTTAGACATAAATCACCATTTTTGGACTATTTCCTTTGATTCAACTTCGTTATTTATTATTACCATTTAAATATGATAGATCTTTATATAACATTGAATTTTAGACAAATCACCATAACATAAATGTTTTTTTTTGAACTGAGTTTATGGCGGAGTATATTAGACTCGCAGCGACAGCGTAGTCAGGATGTTCCGGTCTTGTTGGTCGACAAAAAGTCTAGAATCAAGTGGAGGACGACGAGAGTGAATCTTACCAAAAAAAAGTTAAGCCTTTATAGATGAGAAAGTTAACCTAAAAAAACAAAATTTCGGGTCACGTTTGCAACAGATTGTCTGCAACTGGTGAAGATGGTGTCTGAACCAGATGATTGGCCTGCGTTTGCTAATATGTTAGAAGATATCAAGACCTTGAAAGAATCGTTCCACAGCTTGGAGATCATTCATGTACCCCGCACACAAAATTTGAAGGCCGATGGCTTAGCACGCAGTGCTAGGAAACAAACGACCTTTGTTGTGCACATGGATGCAGAGCTACCGTTTTGGTTTACAGAGTCTGTTTGAGTCTGTAAAAGTCGATGACAAAAAAAAAAATTATTTTTTTAAAAGTTCACTGCTTTCTAAGTTTTCTGGGTTTCAAATTTTAAGATATTCAATACAAAAACAAAAAAAAAGATATTCTTATTGTTACGTTTAGTTAGGGGCACAAATAACGAAAAACTAACTAGATATATAGGGATAATGAAAAAAAGACTTATGATTACACTTTTTTAAGGGCCGACCATGTCTTTAACCACCAAAAACTATCCAAAAAGCACAAAGTGCTCTTTTGTGTAATAAAAATCAAAACTGATTTATAGTGTAAATCACTCTACTATTAAATTGTGTGTTAGAAACTAAAATAGGAGAAACTCTACTACACAACATACAATATGTTACACTATTACCATAAAAGACGAAATGTGTAAATAAAGAGGTATCAATTACACTTTCCAAAAACATAATTTTTCGTCGAAAGTCATATTATTTTATAGAGAAATTGGCGTGGATGCACTTAAAAAACCACTAATTTGCATTATAACATTGACTTTAGAAACTAAATTCTCTTCCCGTTTTACCCTTAATAGCTAATTTACCTATGACACATAATCTCTGCACTGCGTGTCAGTGTACTCACCTCTTACACATCGGTTCAAGTAATGTAGCACAGACAATTTATTTTAAATAAAGATTCTGAAGTCACTTTTTTTTTCTGAAGTCACTTTCGTTCCTAAATTCTCTATATTATCTCTCACCTAAAATTCAATCATTTTTTTCTATTCAACTAAAACATTTGTATTTCTTTCGTAGATTTTATTTTTTTTCAGTGACAACAAATGAATCTGAAACTGCAAAGTGAGGTATTCCACTCTCCAACTGTGAAATTAGTTAGCGTTGTGTTTATTCGTGGCATATAAATAATTACGATAAACGTCAAATTGAGAAATAATTTAAAACTTATATTTCCATATTGTAAAAACCACAATTTCAATTTATGTTGTTAAGTATTATTGTCGATGTTATCAGCTAATTTATGTTCTAGCGTTACATTTGTCCGTAGCAGATAATTATTTTTGTTAAGCGTTAACATATTCACTAAACAATATGACTATCCGTAGCAGATAATTATTTTTGTTAACCGTTAACATCTTATCGTTAATGATATATATCTCAATTTGATATTTGATATTTTGTCTCCTTGTTCTTCTTTGACACACAATCTTTGTTCACACTAAGCTCTATGATCTCTATAATTGGATAACTATCATTTTTTCGAATGTAGATATGATAGTTCGATGCATATACTGGTTTAAGGTAAATACAACATAGATCTGTTAACTTTGTTTAATTATGGCTAATTGTTTTTGTAGCGGTTAACAAGATTGATAAAATATAGAGATAATAAAATATGCATGTTTATGTTAAATATAAGTTATAACCGCTAATCTTTCTGCTGATGGATAAGTATTAGTTTAGCCGTTAACAAGATTGATAGAATAGAAATGTGATAGTATATGATGTACTGATTTAGGGTTAATAAATTATTTACCCGCTCAGTTTTTTAGATATAGATATTTATAATTTTGACCGCTACACAGATGGATACATAGTGTTTACATATTTTATCATGCTAACTGCCGCGTTCTTTTATAACAGTCAGACGTTGTAGGTGGCTGTCAAGTAAATTCCAGATGATCTGTATATGGTCAATTGGAGCTCATATGTCCTCAAATCAGTGACCTCCTCGGAAAGTAATGCAGTTTGGAAGGCCTTTTCGGTTTTGAGATGTAAGGGAATCCCTCCACACCAAAGCCCAACCAATGCAGCCATCACGAGTGTCCTATGGATTGAAGCTAATGCAACATTCTATATCATGGATGTAAGGCCACTCTTTGCATTCTCCCAAACGCCGCAAAGCAACTGATTCTCAAATTTCAAGAAGACCTCTCGAAGTAGAGGTTGATCACTGTTTACTACTACATAATTTTTTATATATTTTAAGGATTGTTTGTTTTTTATGCATACTATCAATTTTTTTGTTTTTAGCGGCTAATTCATGTTTACTAGTAGGCTATTATATTTTAGTCATTAACTAAAATTGCTAGGCATTAAAATAGTGTTTGATCGCTTAGCCATTAACTCAAATTGTTAGGCGGTAACAAGATGTTTTTCTCAAAATAATCAATACAAACAACCGATTATTAGATGTATATATTAACACGGAAATTAGGTTATCAATACACCATATTTTTGTTGCTAAGTCAGCTCAATGCACCCAAAACAGTACTTGTTCACTTAACTGTTAACTCAAATCGTTAGGCAATAACAATATGTCTTACCAAAGCACATCTCCAAATTTTAACATATCTTAGTAATATTAAATCATTAACACCCATCTATTAAATCAGGTTTAAATTGATTAATAAACTTAACCGATATTTGAGAGGCTTTACAATTAAAATTTGGTTGCAAGCCCATCTATCTTATTAAAACATAAACATTACAACTTCTTCTAGGTGGATTTTAAAGGTGGACCTCTTATATTTAAATTAAACATCATCCCTTATTTATAATACATACCATATACGGTTTCCATATATGATTACATATGGATTTAATACGTACCATTATTACATGTCGATTTATATACTAAGAATATAATACGTACCATTGCTCTGAAACTAAATCTTACAATTATATTGCAATTATACATAATTCACCTGTTTGTCCATATTGCAATTATATATAATATATAGATATAATATATAGATACCATTCCTATGAAATACGTACAATTCATCTGTTTGTCCATATTGAAATTATATATAATATATATATAGTAAGAATACTAAGATACATATGAATCATCACATACATAGAAATTAGATACTAATATATCAGATCAACTCAAATGTGCAACCATAATCCCTGCCATGATCATATACAAATTAGACATAGTATTTGTAATAAAACCATCATGCTCACACTCATCCAGCTTCTTAAGATTGGTCCACATTGCAATTATATATAATTCATCTGTTTGTCCATATTGCAACTATATATAATTCATCTTAAGATTGGTCCATATTGTTCCTTTAAAAAATTAAATCTCTCAATTCTAAAATATACACTAAATAATCTTTTATAGAAAAACCATTTCTCCAAGTTGATTTAACATGCCTACAATATCAGATTTAATAATATCGCAAGTTTTAAAAATCAGTTATAGAAAATATTCTTCTCCAAGTTTATTCTATCAAACCTAAAATCTAGGAAACAATAAAATCGATGTTCTTAGTATTTACTATGGTTAATGTAATTGATTATCGGATATTCCTTTCCTTTAAAAATACAGTCAATATTCTTTTATAGAAAAACCCTTCTCCAAGTTGTTTAAATAATCAGTTATGGAAAATCCTCTTCTCCAAGTATATTTTATCCAAGCGAAAATCTAGGAGTCGATCAAATTGTGATATTTTTATTTATTATGGTTGATTTAATTGAATGTGAAATATTCTTTTTCACCTCACAAAAATTTGTCTATAAATACTCGACTTCTTATTCACCATACGACATTCACAAAAACTCCCAAATAAACACAATGTCGAAACCTAGCACTTTAGTTATGATAGATGGTGTGAAACCTTTAAGAAACAATTGGAAAATTCGAGTTAAAGTTCTTCATTGTTGGAAACAAAACACCGGTTTTGGAGACGACACATTTGAGTGCATCCTCTCAGATGAATCTGTACTTGCATTTGTTTCAGCTTTTATAAGTTTTTTCTATTCTATTGGTTTATAAATCTGTTTCTTTTTCTGTTTTATATGGTGTAAAGATTGCAGCAGCGTGCCAAAAGAATCACATTAGTACACATTGTTTATTTAAACACATTTAAACACATTTTTATTTCTCAAAATTGAAAATTAATACACATAGCAATCATGTATAACATTTAGTACGAACAAAGATAAAAAAAATTAACCGAGCGGGTCACGATCTAGTTTACATTTAATTAGCATCATTTAGCTCCGTAAATATTTGTTAATTGCTAACGATATACATTACAAGTAAACATATAATGTAACACAATAACAAAGAAGTTAGGTTTTAAATTAACACTCAATCTCGTAATTAACGACATAATCAAATTATTATACTATTAAATATATAAAGCTCATGCCAAAAAAATATATATAAAGCTCTCTGCAATGACTGTCTTTTTGATTAATATGCTTAAGTTATTTATCTTTTCTATAAAAGATACATCACTGCAAGTACCAAACCTATCCATTACCCAACGGACCTTCGTCTGATCTGCCCCCTGCTGATAGACCTACTGCTCTGAACAATTCCAGGCCAAATTGTCTGCCAAATTCGCAGACTGACACCTTTTGTACAACCACCAGATTCATTTCTCTAAAAGTGGGGCTAGTTTCGTCCATTACTGGCCAAAAAGTTATTCACTTTTACCATTTGAAAATTCATGGATATATGGCAAATTTGAACCTCAATTGGGTATATTCAACACATTGTCCCTATTTTATATCTTTTTAATTAAACATTTAACTTTTTCTCATGGATTTCTCATTTCTTCGGATTTTTTATTTCTTTTTACAACGATCTGCTAATGAAAGAAGTTCAGGTGCCTAAACATTTTCGCTTAAAATCCACCGACCGGCAAGAGAGTTAAAGACGAAGAATCAAAGGTCAAAGAAAAAATTAATTATCATGGATTTTTGGTAAGTTTTGGTAGATTGAATCCAACAAACTTTTTCGGATTACAGTATAAATTCTTTAAATTAATAATCTATAAATTAATATCTCTATAAACTAATATAATTTTATAGTCTCAAATTAAGTTTTTGGTTCAACTAAAATCTCGATAAATTAATAATCTCTATAAATTAATAAAAAAATATAGTTTTAGTGTAGTCCCAACATTATTAATTTATAGAGGTTTTACTGTATTGTTAATAATTGCGATGTTTCTAGTTTCACTACGTCGTCTTTTAATTTCATACAGCCACTCTGATTTCCTCATGAGTTTCGTCACCGATACACTCTCTAGCTCGTGCAACAGCACAGAGAACCTCAACCTTCGTCATCTCAATCACCACCCCCACCGCTTCAATGTAATCTCGTTTCTTCTTAATACATATCCTTCAAGTAGTTTATTTGTACTTTGCATATCCGAAAGTTATTATATCCTTCAAATAATTTTGTTTATACTTTGCATGCCCGAATTTTATCATATTTCAATATATAATATTATTTCAGATAACACTTATATTAGCAGATACTTAGATGGTTGACTACTATCTTTTATACTTATCGTGTACTATTATATATTTATTGGGGAAATCGCCAATTTATACATCAATAGAGAACCGGTCTCGGTTAATACATAAACATGGACCCTGTGCTAAAAATATACATCAACATATAATATACTCAAATTCAAATTTCATACACGAACAAAGATATATAGATTTATCCACACATTGACCGTGTCTCTGTTAGTCAAATGGTAACGGATGCTTCTGTGGATTTTACTTTAATAAATAATTATCATATTTTTGTATCGAAGCATCCATTACCATTTGACTAACGGAGACACGGTCAGTGTATAGATAAACCTAAATATCTTTGTTTGTGCATGAAATTTGAAGATATTATGAGTTGATTTTGTGTTTTAACACATGGTTCATGTTTATGTACTGATCTACGGTCCATGATTGTTACCATTCATATAACAATTATAATGTAAGATGTTAAAATAGTTGGCTGCTACATTTTTACTTTATCAGGTACTATTATACGTTTGTTTCTCTAATAATATTTCTTATCTTTGATTAGTATTTGTTAGATTTTCTCTTCTAACCATGTGTAATCAATGTGGTGAATAGGAAGGCGAAGGGAAAGACTGATTGATGAGAATGAAATGATGAAGTGCCTGGTGGAAGGTGTGATAGGCAGTGCCACACTGTAGCTCAAGTTGCCAATTGACATATATTGTTTGGTATTTATAATGTTGGCTGAGATATATAATGTTATAGTTTAACACTATACTAGATTTTAACCCGTACTTCCGTGCGGATATTTTTTCATTTTATAAATGTTTCATATTATTACAAATGTTTTAAATATATAATTTCCACTTTAGTGTTATATATTGTGTAACTCATTAATTTTTATTACTTAATAGTATATTTTCGAGTTAAGTACAATAAATCATAATATGAAATAATCAACTAGAGAACCCCTTCAAATTATTTTTTTAATTTATACATTTTTTATATAATACATTTTTAAATTTTATTTATATTATAGAAAAGAAATATGTTTAAGATAATTTATATTTACATATTGTGTTTAAGAAAATATACTTTAACATATATCATTTTAGTATTTTACGGCATTTATAAATAAAAACAATGTTTTGTTTCAATAATATAGTTTTATTATTTTAGTAAATTTTATACATAATAGTATCTATCATATTATTTTATTAAATTTTAATATACAGGATATTTTTTGGATGTTATGATATTAAGTTTTATTTTATTTTAATTAATACTTCAAACTATTATATTGCTTTAATTCTTACAACATAATATCATTAGTTTTTTTTTCCTGGTGCATTTGAAAAAGTTAATCTTTATTATCTATGATTTTTTCTTTTGTAAAATTTGAAGTATTATCATTTTGAGTTTGAATATTTGTTTTCAATATTTTATATTTTGAGAAAACTTTGGAAAATTGTACAACTATTTTTTGAGTTTGGAACAATACATGAATTTTGAATATTTTTTTGTTACTACATTAATATATTATTTTATAAAAAATATTTGAACTTTTGGTAGCATTTTTTTAATTTTTTCAACAGATTTTTTTATAATTAAAATAAAATAAATTTATAATTCAATTTTTTTTATTTGTCATTAATATTTGAAATGAATTACTAAAAATTCATATATTTTTTAAATAGTATATGAACTAAAGGTTATTATATACTGTTATATTTTGTATATAAACATTTTTAAACAATATGTTGTTGAAGTTTCAAAATAACTAAAAAATAATATACAGTTGTAGATATAAGAGTTTAACCTGTGTTGATAAATTTATTTTCATATAAAAGTGTTATATCGTTTACGAATTTTAATCCATTATAATGATGAGTGATAATTTATTTCAATGAAAAATTTTAAAATATAAAATTGTTAAATGACCTATTTAATATAATTTTTCATATTTAATTCACATAGCACTGCTATTTTTATATATTACAGAATATAATTATAGAATTTATTAAAATAGTATAGAGTTTTAATTTCTTGTTTTATAATAAAATTTTAATTAACATTGATTTATAATAATTTTCTATTACTAATTACGAAATTTATTAATGTGTTATCTTATAAAAATAATATTTAACATTTTTAACTTAGATTTTGCTAGATTCTTTCTCAACTAATTTTGTTATAGTTAGAAAAAAAATTCAAATTTGTAGTTGGCTTATTTTAAATGTAAATAATAAACTATACCATATTAACTAATTTTTTAAGTGGACCTAGTATGATTTGCTAATAGTGGATAAAAATAGAATCATAAATTAATAGATTAGATGATAGACTAGTGTCTAACTGTACCAATAAAAGAGAATATTAATAAGTGTTTGTGGTACTATTGTTCTCGTGTTAATTATTTTCATTAAATATATGTACGACCACTGTGTAATTGGTATACTATATGATAAAATGACATTTGGATGACATTCCTAGTGACTCGTAAGGGTTACAAAGACATTTTTACAGAGCTGCCATGTTTTCTTTGATTGATTTCGTCCATTATTTTTGCGTTTTTCTTGCTGGATATGATTTTAATTTGTAGATTTAGCATGTATCTTCCAATCTCAAGCTTTCAAAACTTAAAAAAAACGTGAATAATTTTGGTGACTCTGATTTAATGGCCTATGATTAGCAAAGGATCTAATCAAGAACAAAAGAAAATAACCTATCAAATCAAATACAAAATAAAATCAAAGAGGCTATAAACCATCTTCACATGACACAATACAAAATCAAAGAGGTTAAGAAGGGTATCAAGTAAAGATGGAGACAATATTCTCAGAAGATAAAGAAGAAGATAAAACAGAAACCTCATAAAGGTATTTGTGAAAAAAATGTAGAATCTTGAATTGTGGAAGAAAAAAGAATGAAACACATACAATTACGTAACTGATTAATTGATAATGCTTTTGTTTTTTCTTTCTATTTCTAATGTAAAAACAATTATAATGAAATATAATTAATGAACATTCTATATTTAATTAAATTAAAATTTCAATAATCTAAGTGTATAATCGTATTAACATTAATTAAAATCTTAATAAGACAAACAACTTAGACAAAATCTTAGTGTGACAAATCAAAGTTCTAAGTGTCCTATTTTTCTAATTTTCTCTAAATATTTTTTGATTCAGAAAACTTTCAGGTAAGTCTTCTAACCCGTAAATACTATTCATAAGAAGATTTTCTTAGAAGTCGTCTGGTCCGTAAATATTATTCATCAGTAGACTTCCTAGAAGACGTGTAAACCCTAAATACAAACCTTAAACTTAATTAACTAACTAAACACTTCATTAAACTTAAATTTAACTTAAGAAAATTTAATTTTTCAAAAAATATTAAGATTCCAAAATCTAACCCTAAGAAAATAAATAATACTACAATATATGTTATCAAACCCTAAATCAAAGAATACTATGACTCACTACATTCACTCATATATGTTAAATACAATTCAATTTTACTATATCTTAATTTATATCATGTAAAAATGTTTATAAATACATGATTTTACTTTTTTCCCAAAAAAATATTTTTCATAAAATTTATAAACTATTTTTAAGATCTACTATGTGAGAAGATTTACGGAACTCAGAAGACTTACAAAACCTTAAAAGACTTTACTGGGTTATATTCATCAAATTGATTTCTGGTTTTTTGTTTGGTCATAAAGGGCTGGTTGTAATTTCACTAATATTTTAGGTTATTTTTGTATTTGGTTCAAATTTAGATATATTTTTAAGGTTAAAATCAAGTTTTGAGTTATTTTTGGCAAATTTCTTTAAAATCAGAAGAAATAAAGGGAAATTGCAAAACTTATAGTCCCAAAATTATAAGGATGTGATAGATTCAGACCTCCTCTACAGTTCTAAAATGTTATATATATATATATATATATATATATAATTATTTTAAATAATATTTAAGATTTATTTATCTTATTTAAACAGAGACATCATATAAAATTAATTCTAGGAAAAAAAAAACTAGAGCTACATTTTTCGAATAGTTTAGTCATATCATATCATTTAATATAATATACTGTTATACGTAAGCTTAGTATGTTATTAATATTATTAATTTTAAACATTATTTGTTTATTCAAACAAATCTTATAAAATGTTGTAATCTTTAAAAAAATTAATAATTCAATTTCTAAGATATTTAAAATTTAATAAAATAGTAAGTCAATTTCTAAGATATTTAAATATTATAAAATTGATTAATTATTTTATTTTTTTCGTCATAGATTTATTTGTTTATTTTCACTGCATGCAGCACGAGAGAACTTGTGTTCTATTTTCATCGAAGAAGTTTTCGGTTGATGAGTTTGGAATCCTTAAAGCTTTGTGGCTTTGAGGTATGAACAAAAAACCTCTATAATCCTACTTTTATAATCGAAAATCCTACAACAAAAACTAAAAGCTATATCATTCGGAAATATTTAATTAAACCACATTTTAGGGATTTTTATTCTTAGACAATTATTCCATTAGTGAGATACCCTCTCAAATATTTCCGTTACATAATATGAATATTTTAGTACAGTTTTATTTTATAGCTAGATTTAATTTATAAGAACTAAATCAATTGTAGAATGTCATATGTTAAATGAGTATGTCAAAAGTATCTCATAATGTTTCTAATAAGGTATTCTTATCAATCTATTTCTTTTTATAAATCTTATTGTGGGAACACCATTTAAATACTCTAAAGCTTGTTGTGTTTCCCTTAGTCTCCTTGTTTGGGGGTTTGGCGTTGGTGTCGGTATCAGTATGACAGCCAGCTTATGTAATCCTTCTATGTACTCTTCATTGAATCTATATTATTAAAGTTGAAGTACAAAATGGAGATGTTTGGAAACAAGGATAGTAGAATAAATGAGATATGTTTAGTAATATGGATAGTAGAATAAATGAGATATGTTTGGCAACACGGATAGTAGAGATGTGTACTTTCTTTTATTTACATATTTAGCCATTGTATTTTCAGTAAATTAATAACAAATGAGAATTGATTGGAAACATGAATAACATAATTAATATTTCTTTTTATTTAAACATTTAACTATTGTTTTTATAATAAATTAAACAACCTTCTTTCTATATTTTTTTATTTAAAATTATGTCACTATATTTACAATTCTTTATGGTGAAAATAAAAAACACAGACTGAAATATAAATAGTTTATTATGTAAAACAATTTTTAAAAACAGTATTATTACCTTATTTAGTTTTGTCAAATATAAAATTTCAAGAGTTCAATTTTCAAAAAAAAATATCATAAAATTAATAATAACTCATAGAAAACTAATGCAAAAAAATTTAAAACTTTGAAACATGGATAAAAGTATGTCAAGAAGAAAAAATAAGAAGAAAAAAAATGGCTTATGTTATTAATAAAAATTGGAAATCCATTATATCAGTTTTAAAAAATATACAAAATAGACTAATCTAATTACCTAAAAACATTGTTTTGACTAAAATAATCATAAAATAAAATTTAAATTTTATATACATATTTCAAATCAAAATAATAATTTAAAGTTGATTTATATAAAAAATTGTTTTAAAATATTCATATATTCAAAAATTATTTTACTAAAATATTATCCAATAACCATTATTAAAAAAATGTTTTCATTATATATAAGCAAATACAACAAAAAGATTAATTTTATATACCAACTTAAATTATGGTTTTTATATTTCACATTAAACTTTAAGAATATAATATATATGATTATTTATAAGATGATACATATAAAATATTATTACTTATATAATTATTTATATGATGGACCAATTTTTTTTTTGACGTCGAAAGACTATTCTATTATTTATATGATGGACCAATGCAATTAATTGCATTTATATGCTGACATATACATGATACATAATAGTGACTAGGGCTGGACGTTAAGGTATCCATTCCGGTTTGTTTCGGATCTGTTTGAGTTTCAGATTTCTAGGGTCAAAGATTTCAGCCCCATTCATATATTTCTAAATTTCAGTTCGAATTATGACTAGGGCTGGGCGTTCAGGTATCCATTCGGGTTCGTTTCAGATCTGCTTGGGTTTTGGGTTTCGGAGGTCAAAGATTTCAGCTCCATTCAGATATTTCTAAATTTTATTTTGAATTATATTCGGATATTTGCGGGTTCACTTCGGGTTTGGATAACTCATTTAAATTAATTTTTAAAATTCATTATATATTTTGAATTTCTTAAAATCTATAAATAAAATAATATATTGTATATAAATCTGAATAACATATGTTAGAATACCTAAACTTAACATATAAATCGGTTTGAAATATACATCCGCATGGGCGTGCGGGTCAAAATTTAGTTTAAATTACAATGTAAATATTTAATTAATATAAAAATATGTCACATTGTTTAAACAAAATATCAATGTAAAAATATTGTATATTTACGTCCTAAAATCATTTATTTTTAACAACAAGTCAAATAAATATGTTGATTGGAGAGAGAATAAAACAAAGCCAGAGAAGCATATAGTTTACCAGAGACACTCTATGTGTCGAATTTATTATAAAGAAAATTTCACTATGATAAATACATTCAATAACTACAAACAAATAATATATTTCATAAAACTGAAAAATAATACCCGCGCTTTCGAAGCGCGGGTCAAAATCTAGTTTTAATTAAAGTATTACCAATGGAAAAAAAGTCTAAGGGCAGCTCCATCTGTAAGTGTCTTAAAATAGGTTTTAATTTCCAAAGTAATACTAATTTAATTATATGTAGTTTTGTAGTTAAAATTTAGGGAAGTTAACTCAAAAAGTATGGATTTTAGAACTTATAGTGAAAACCATATAAAACCTTTTTTTATTACTACTTTTTTTTAATACCTAGCGTGCGCTTTTGTTATGTTGTAAAAAAATTGTAATTACAAAAATGTCATTACTTTTTAGTGCCACGTAGGCAAAAAACTCGACACCACGTCAGAATGCGCCTCAAACTCAGTCGTAATGCGAAACGAACTTCGTTACGGCAGAGTTATAGTTAGGAAGCGGCTGACTTAAAGAACTCGACTGACTTATGAGACACACGCTGAGTTATGTTCATAACTCATCCAAACGTCACGGCTGACTTAAAGAACTAAGGCTGGTTTATGTGATAAAGGCTGAGTTATGCTCACATGTTATGACTGGCTTATCTATTGGTGGGCTGATTTATGAAAAGTTTGGCTGAGTTCTAGTTACGATACGGCCGAGTTAACTATCGCGGCTGATTAAATGATCGTCGGCAGGCTGACTTATGAGAGCTTGTTGCGGCTACGCTATGTTTAATCGGCCATAATAACCTGGATTAAGTAAACTCAGCTTTGTGACGGCTGACTTCTTAGCGATAGATTAATTACTAGACTAGCATTCATTTGCCGGCTGATTTATAAGACGAGACGGCTTACTTATTAGCGAATATCTTCGTTACGACTGATTTATTAACAAAAAATTAATTACTAAAATAGTATTAACGTATCAACTGACTTATTATGAACTTAATGGCTGGCTTACTCTGGCTGAGTTAAGTGTTCGTAAAGTGGCTGACTTACCAATTTACCATGTCATCATCCATGTCAACTCGTATTTGCCATGTCATTACAACTGTGAAATTAGGGTTTTTGTTACAAACGCCACTCTCTTTTCTTCATATTCATCTTCATCTTATTCTCTTTCTCTAAAATCTTATGGATCCGATAATTATTGTTTCAGGTAACTGGATTAAGAAAAATAGATATGTATTCCAACCCGATAGCAGAGGATGTATAGTTCTGCAAGCAGATGAGAAAACAACACTCGACGAACTCGCAAAGTCAGTACTCGATGATTACGGTTTGAATGAGTGGAGTCATCAGATTCAGCTTAGCTACATATTCTCGAATAAAGATTTGAAAACAATGGCGCACGACACGCCACCAGTTTACGTTCCCAATACTCGACAATAGCAAATTTTTTTAAGCCTAAGGAAGATCGAGAAATTACGTCTTTGTGTCGAGATTACGGAGAAGGATGATGGTGAAATCAGTTGGGAAGACGGAGCAGAGAAGAGTAAAAGATTATACAGTTCAGAAGGAGAAGTTGAATCTAGATACGAAGATTACGAAGAGGTTTACGAAGGTTTAAGTTTGGAGGAGGAACACGACGACAATGAGAATAACTTCTCTAGTATCTTGGACGGATCAAACCAGAAAGATGTTGGAGAAGATGAAGAAAATGAAGAAGACAATGAATTTGAAAGCTGATTTGATATGTTCGACGACTCAGATAGTGCGTCATCCGAAGATGATAACTTCAGCTCATACGGTGAGTCTCCAGCACAAGACGAAGATTCACAGACACCACCGCCTAAAAGTAGATCTAAGAACTTGTGGATGGGCGGATGCAAAGAGGATCCCGAGGTTCCACGGTTAGAGATGTCTTCGCTAAACCTTGCTGTAGGTCAACGATATGAAAGTAAAGCCGAGTTAGAAAGACGACTGAAACTTCTTTCAGTGAAAGATGAATTTGATTTTGATGTGGAAGTATCCAATCCAGATTTACTCATTGTTAAATGTTGGGTTGCTGGATGTATCTGGAGAGTTCGTACTTCAACACAAGGGGATTCTCCGGCATTCTATGTTCGTATTTACAAGTCGTTACATTTATATTCTGTAACTGAGCATTCTAATCGAAGTCGACAAGCAACACCAGATATTTTAGGGCAATTGTACAAGGACTATCTCGGCGATGTTGGTCCAGCCGTTCGACCTACGAGTATCGGAATAGCTCTCAATAAGCAGTTTGGTCTCAAGGTAAATATTTTCTAAAGGCTGACTTACATTTACTATAAGGATGAGTTATATCTTAACTATTTGGCTGTTTTATCACATGTTTCAGCTGAGTTAGTTAAGTTATTAGGTTGGGCTGAGTTATTTATAGGTTTCGGCCGAGTTATCTAAGTTATTGGACTGAGTTATTTATTTGTTTTGGCTGAGTTATTTATAGGTTTGGGCTGAATTATGTATACGCGTCGGCCGAGTTATTTATAGGTTTCGGCTTAGTTATTTATAGGTTTGGGCTCAGTTAGTTAGGTTATTGGACTGAGTTGAGTTATTTATACGCTTCGGCTGAGTTATTTATATGTTTTGGCTAAGTTATTTATGCGCGTCGGCTGAGTTATTTATACGTTTCGGCTGAGTTATTTGTCTTCATTTGTGTAGATGTCTTATTGGAAATCATATAAGACGCTGAAATTTTCAAGGGAAATCGATGAGGGAACACCTGAGAGTGGGTTTGAAAACTTGCCTTCTTACTTATACATGATAAGAAGTGCAAATCCGGATACAGTAACGCGTCTTCAAATCGATGAGTTTGGAAGATTCATGTATATGTTCCTTGCATTTGGTGCGAGCATTAATGGGCTTCCTATCATGCGCAAAGTTGTTGTTGTCGACGGTACGTTTCTTAATGGCAAATACAAAGGGACGCTTCTAACCGCACTAGCTCAGGATGGCAACTTTCAGATTTTTCCAATAGCATTCGCTGTGGTCGACACAGAAAATGACGATTCGTGTCACTGGTTTTTTACGCAACCAAAACATTTGATACCAGACGACAAGGGTCTTGCGATAATCTCAGATACGCATAAGTCGATTGGGAAGGCTATTCGAAATGTGTATCCGTTAGCTTCTCGGGGAATTTGCACGTACCATTTATATAAGAACATTTTGGGACGGTACAAAGGAAAAGATGTATTTCGTCTGGTGAAGAAAGCGGCGAGATGTTTTAGGATGCCTGACTTTACTGCGATTTACGAGGAGATTAAAGCGATTTATCCTGAACTTCACGGCTACCTCGAAAGAGCAGATCCTCGATTGTGGGCGCGTGTTCATTTTCCGGGCGAAAGGTATAATTTGATGACTACGAACACTGCGGAATCAATGAACAGAGCATTGTCAAATGCTAGAGGTCTTAACATTGTTCGACTATTAGAATCGATACGGGTTATGATGACCAGATGGTTTGCTGAACGGAGAGATGTTGCTGCATCGCAGCCAACCACGCTTACACGCTGTGTAGAGAAACTACTACAGGTAAGTCAGCCTTAATGTTGAATAAGTCTGCTCAAATAGATTGCATAAGTCAACCCATATTATAGTTAGTTACATAAGTCAGCCAAATAGATTGCATAAGTCAGCCCAGTAGATTGCCTAAGTCAACCCACATAGATTGCATAAGTCAGCCTTTATATTGTATAAGTCAGCCGTAACTTTAATAAGTCAGCCTATAATGCTTTTCAAGTAAGTCAGCCTATAATGCTTTTCATTGTTTATTTATCTATAATAGGGTCGTGTTACTACCGCGAGACTGTTGACGGTTCAAAGGATCGATGCTCATCACACTGAAGTTACATATGGTGAGTCTTTGCATGTTGTTAACTTGGAAGGGAGAAAGAGCACATGCAGGCGTTTCGAACGGGAGAGAATTCCATGTTCGCATGCAATCGCAGCTGCGGAGTCCAGGAATGTTTCTCGTATATCCCTGTGCAGTCCTTACTATACCAACGCTTATTTGGTGTGCCATACGCTCAATCAGTCATGCCGGTTGATTCAGCGCAACCAGTTCCAGATAACGTGGTTAACCTACCATTCTTTCCCCCGTCTATTCGTCGTCAGCCAGGAAGGCCTAAGAAAAATAGAATGAAATATGCTTTAGAGGTTGCACTTGAAAACAAACGTCCTAGGAAAGAACACACATGTTCTCGTTGTAGACAGAGTGGTCATAATGTAAAAACTTGTCCGATTTAAAAGTGATGTATTGGTTTCAATTATGTGGCTGAGTTGTTGATTTTAATGTTTTAATTACGGCTGTGTTATTGACATTTAAAGACTGAGTTATATGAAAGACTGAGTTAACTAAATAATGTGGCTGAGATATTGACTTGTAAAGGCTGAGTTATTAACTTGTACATGCTGAGTTATTGACTTGTAAAGGCTGGGTTATTTACATATGAAGGCTGAGTTATTGACTTGTATATGCTGAGTTATTGACTTGTACAGGCTGAGTTATTGACTTGTAAAGGCTGGGTTATTGACTTGTAAAGCCAAACTCAAGTTAGCATCCAATCAGGCTTCTTGCGACCAAGTGCCCAATCCCTCTTCAGCAACCACATTTGATGACGAAACATCGATCTTGCAACGCGATTAAAATTCTCCGAAACAAAATGTTACTTTTCTTTAAGAACCGTTTTGATTCTCCCAAACATTTGTTCTCTTGATTTTGTAACAAAATGTTTACTCGATTAGATGAGGAAGACACTTTTCTTTAAGAACCCTAATTCCAACTTTTTCTTCTGAAAAAGTTACTTTATTACATCTATATATAGAGCTGGGCCAGCTATGGGCTAAAATATTTTCAAGTTCCCGCACAAACATATTTTCAAGTTCCCGTCCAACGGCTGAGTTAATGTCATATTACGGCTGAGTTTATGTTTAGGATAATTTTATGTTTTAGGGTTTAGGGTTAAGTATTTGGGGGTTAGTGTTTAGGATTTAGTGATTATGGTTTAGTTACCACTATAAAATATAAGAAATTACACAAATTCAGTTGTAAAAACATTTATATGGTATACTTTGTATTTGGTGCGTTCAACACATATATAGTTACATAAGGTTTTAAGTGTTTGTAAGATAACTTATACCTCAAGACCATTATCAATTCAAAACTTGTAAATTCAATGAAATATACATAGTCTGTTGGTTATATATTCATCTAAAACTGATAATATTAATTTGTAGTAACTTTTTAAAGTACATTTTCCAATATTAGGGTATGTTTGTAGTTTGGCTGGATTATCTAAGCGATACGGCTGGCTTATTGAAACGATGTGGATGGGCTTTATTAAACCCTTTCGATTTTTGAGGGTATGTTTGTGGTTTGGCTGGATTATCTAAGCGATATGAATGGCTTATTGAAACGATGTGGATGGGTTATATTAACCCCTTTCGATTTTTGAAGGTATGTTTGTGGTTTGGCTGGATTATCTAAGCGATACGGCTGGCTTATTGAAACGATGTGGCTGGGTTATATTAAACCCTTTCGATTTTTGAGGGTATGTTTGTGGTTTGAAACGATACGACTGAATTATTGAAACAATGTAGCTGGCTTATTGAAACAATGTGGCTGGCTTATAGAAACATACCATTAGCTAAAGTCAAATACAAATCGTTCAAAAAGCTACTTAAATTGTTCATACATGTCATTTCCTTTTTCAACGAGGATATCTGCTGTCATCTTCACCCGTATACCTTGAATATTACTATCATTTATCCCATCAAAAGTCACGCCAAGCGCTAAGCATTCCACAAACTTCAATGCATACACTCCACAATCGCCAATCTGGTTGTTTTGTGGAATGTATTTGCCTTTCCTCATTCGGAACGCAAACTGCGTCTTTCTGGGTTTTCGGAATGTGGGAGGAATATTCTCGTTCAACATCGCAGGTAGCATTTGCGTAAGAGGCTTAAATGAATCTACAATCTTCTTTTCACTTTCGGGTGTTACCTGTCCAATGATTGGATCATAGCAATCAATCTTCTCCTTAAGCAGATCTACGTGAAACGCCACCCAATGATCGCCACCAGTTTGAAGCACTCCGTACAGATGATCCACATCCTCATACCACTTCAAGTTTGTAGGACAGTCCAGGGACATCCTACCGTTTATTAACTCTTCATAGCCATTATCTTTGAATTTCATCCGCGATGGATTTATCTTGAACTGCGTGTAATCGTGAACCAATGTACTGAGGAACCAAAAGTCAATAAATGCAATGCGCTTGGACCAATATGGGCTGGGATCTTGCATGGACCTTTTGGTGAGGACTCGCAGAAACGCACTAATATGCTATACAAAAACAAAAAATCAAATCAATATAAACGAATAATTAACTCAACCATATAGAAGACATAACTCAACCATATAGTACACTAAACTCAGCCGTAAATAACACATAACTCAGCCATAAAAGAATACTAACTCAGCCACATAGAATAATAAACTCAGCCGTAAAGAACACATAACACAGCCATATAGAAGACATAACTCAACCATATAGTACACTAAACTCAGCCGTAAAGAACACATAACTCAGCCAAAAAGAATACTAACTCAGCCACATAGAATAATTAACTCAGCCAAAAAAGAACATAGACTTACATCATCAAACAGCCATCCATAATCTTTCACTGGCCACGGTCTTTCAGTGATGATGATCCTGTAGAACTCACCCTCATGTGCTGCTGTTTTTTTAGTGGGAACGTTCTTATGTTTCTCTAGGTGTTCCTTAAGTTTATCCAATTTTGCTGGATCAACCGGTGCTAAAGGATCATATATTGCTGGTGAAGGTTCAAAATTCTTCCTCATACACGTCGTTCCATTGTCTCCAATGTGAGGAAAAACTGGTGGTGAAGGAGCATTTTCAGCGAACAATGCACGGCCACGGCCAGTTGGAGATAACTGAACATTTTTCTCCCGATATTCCTTAACTCTTGCAGATCTGATTCTGTCCTCTTCCTCCACATCAGACTCCGGAATCACTTCGTCTTGTGCTGCGATATATTGGTCAGTAATATCCGCAAAATCACTATCGGATTGAATCGGTTTCGGCTGAGGTACAGTTAATGTTATTACACCGCCACGCGTTTTTCTTTTTGGGGCCTCTTCCGCATTCGCTTTCTTCTTTAACTCAGCCGCCTCTTTCCTTTCCTCAACCAGCCGTGCCTTCTTCTCAGCCGCCTCTTGTCTCTTTAACGCAACCGCCAGTTTCTTAGGATCTGTCACTTTCTTCTTTGACTCAGCCGCCTTCTTTGCTAACTCATCCTCCTTCGTTGCTAACTCAGCCTCCTTATCGTCCTTCTCTTTAACCTCATCTCCTCTTACCTTTTAACTTTACCCTGCATCCGCGTCCTATGGTTGGGTCTTTAGAAGGAGAAACAGTAACAAAATCAACATCACTTGCCTGAGCTACTGTTCTGAAGGCCTTAGCAGGAGAGGCCTTAGCAGAACTAGTGACAGATTGCTGCGGTGGTGGTGGCGGTGGTGGCGGTGGTGGCAACGATAAAGATTGTTGTTCGAGAACTTTAGATAAGTACTCCTCCACTGTAGTTCTGACTAAATCAGCAATGTTGGAATCTCTAGACTCGTATCTGGTTAATCGCTCTTCAAATTTGTTGAATCTCTCATCGACGATATCGAATCTATTATCGTAGTTGTCTATTTTTGAAGAAATTTTCTCCAAAGAATGCATTATGGTCAACAATATCTTCTTGTTCCCAATATCTTCCGTATTTTCCTTCTCACGAGCACCTTTCCCCTCCACAGCAACTTCATCCTCAACAATGATGTTCACTTTCTTCTGCTTCTTAATGGGTGGTTCAGCCTTTGACGAACCACCAGCCTTTGTTTGTTTGCGTTTCATCGATGTTACCCAAAAATCTCTAACAAACCGACCTGTATATATGTCGGTTATCAAGTTCACAAGTAGCGTGTCATCTGATTCATCCGGCCACTGAGGAAACATCTCTTCTAAAGAGTCCTTCATAACCATTTTTCTCACGCGCACCTAAAAAATCAGCCACCAAATCAAAATAACTCAGCCATGCTAATAACTCAGCCGTAAGGAACAAATCACTCAGCCGTAAAGAACAAATAACTCAGCCGTAAAGAACACATACACATAACTCAGTCGTAAAGAATAAATAACTCAGCCGTAACATTTAATAAAAAGCCACAAAGTACCAAAAACCCAGCCACCATATAAACACTATCTCAGCCATCAAATAACTAATACCAAAAAACCCAGCTACCATATAAACACTATCCCAGCCACTTAATACATATTAAATAATAAATCAGCTGACACCTTACCTCGCCATGTTCTCTAATCTCCTCAGCTATGACAGTATCTAAACTTGTACGTGTACGCTTTCCACCCCATCGGAAAAGAGAAACTTCTTGCTCATCGACCACTCTCCCAAAACGCTCTCCAAAACAAGTGACAGACTCATATGCCCAAACCAATAACACGTTCGTCAGACCGTTTATGAAGTATGACTTTCCTTGTGGATCCAACCTCTTAATAGAGTCAACAAGAACTTCATATGCAATCCGAACCCATGGATACGTCATCATGGCTTCATCGTCGAATACTCTTTTTGCACTTTCAAACGGTATCCTAGAATTATGATGCATAGCATAAAGTCCCATGGCTTGAAGAAGTAACAGTCCTAGCCATTTACGCTGATCGAAACTCCACGCCGGACAGACCTCTAATGCTACCCTCAGTTAATCTAACTTTGGTCCTTGCCCAAGCGGCACCTTCAACACTTTCCAAAACTCTTTGTATTGGTCAGGTTCAAAACTTTCTGCTGGCACTGGATCTGTGTTTAACCCAATTATCTCACCAAATTCGTTTAAATTAAATCTGAGAGGTTCATCGCCAACTAGACTCCAAATCTCCTTCTTCTCTACTCGAAGCTGTCGACATAGTAGATAGTGTACAGTCTTACCAGACCACACGCTTTTGCGTTCAGCTAGCTTAACAATAATTCCAAGAGGACTCTCCCTCAGGTAATCCCACACATCCACTCCTAATGCTTCTCTGACGTTAGGGAACTCTCCCATATGCATATTGTGATTAATCTCTTTATTTTCTAGTTTAGAAGCCCCTTCAGCGTAAAGTCGTGGAGGATAATCCCATGCTTGATCTTCAGAAATAGCCATATGATCCTAAAACACATATATATAAATCAGCCGCAATAGAAACAAACTCAACCAAAACAAAATATATAACCCAGCCACAATATAACGCAGTCATAATAGAAACAAAACTCAGCCACAACTTAATCAATAACTCAGCCGCATTATAATCAATAACTCAGCCACAATAAATCAATAACTCAGTCACAATATAATCAATAACTCAGCCATATCATAACAATAACTCAGCCGTATGATAATCAATAACTCAGTCACAAATAATCAATAACTCAGTCACAATATAATCAATAACTCAGCCATATCTTAACAATAACTCAGCCACAACATAATCTATAACTCAGCCGAAATGAAAATCTATATTTTCACAACGTAAATCAAACTCAACTCAGCCACACTATCCAATAACTCAGTTACAACATAGTCTATAACTCAGCCACATCGTAAATTAAACTCGACCACAATATAAATCAAACTCAGCCACAACATACCGAAGAAGATGATGTCGTAGATACGATTGCGTAGACACTTTTGCAGAGAAGAGAATGTCAGAGAAGAGAATTTCAGACACAGTTCGATACGAGACGATTAGTTGTGACAAAGATGATATCGGAGACGGTTAGGGTTTAACAAGGTCGGCGAAGATGATAATGGAGAAGACGATATCGCAAACAGTTCGAAACAGTTCGAAACGAGATTCTACGTTACGTCGAAGATGATTTCGAACTCGGTTAGGGTTTAACGAAAGTTGTGAAGAAAGTTGTAACGTCGAAGATGATATAACTTTTTTTTTCCTTTTCATCGGAGTTATGGGACGGTTGATGACATAAATTAGTGACGTGGTGTTTCTAATTAGTGACGTGGACTTAATACTTAAAATTTGTATCAAAAATAACAAATTAAATAAGAGATTTTATTGTAATTTATTAGGAATCTGAAAATATTCTAGCAATTTAATGAAAATGTATGCTATTCTAGTTATATTTCAACTAATATGTGCTATTCTAGTTTTTTTCTCTAAAATTTATTTGTTTCTAAAAAAGCAAATCGATCAGAAGTTGAAAAATGACAATCAAAGAATAAGGAGCGGTGCTTAAAATTCCTCTAAGAAACGAATGCAATTTTTTTTTGGACCCTTTTTCATTATTCTAATATTTTTTTTTATTTTTAAGATTCAGGTACCCTGTAATAGAGGTTGCCCGGAAAGAGAAAAAACGACTCCAACTTATACACTGGTCGACCAACGTAACTATTATTGCCTTTATTTTTTATTCATTAAGCGTGAGTCACCCGTACATTCTCACGCGCGCACACACATACAATGGAGACTCGTCTCTTTATTAATTCTCCTCAGTGACCATCTTGATGGGGAGCAGGTCGGTCCCAGTAGCATCGAGCCCAGCCCTTGGACAAAACACGACCCTGTAGTTGGTGTTAGTGCAAGTAAAAGTGCTGGTCGGGTCGTCTTGTGGATAGCTGTAGGCGTCAGGACATCTCTGTTTGAAAAACCTCGAGTAGTTTGTGTCGGTACATGATCCCTGTCCGTTTGTACAACAGTACTCGTTCGTCTTAAAAACCGTGCACGGGTTGTTGCAACCGCCCGGCGCCCTCAACACGTTTGGACACTGTCCGTTTATGTCTGCGGTGCATAGTATCCGCTTGCAATTCGAGCTGGTTGCGCTGTACAAACAATAAACAATAATCATTATTGATTCAAAATGTTTTTATAGTAGATTTTCATTGTTACAATTATTTTCTCCACCAGAAACGATGGTTTCACCTATTCTAGTGTTACAAACAAAGAAAATCCAGGAAAAATAAAATAAACAGGAACGATTAGCATTTTTGTTTTTGGATTTTCTACATTCCGCCATTGTGACTACAAGATCAAATTAACAATCTTTTTTTTTTTAAACACTGAATTAACAAGCTTTAAAAACTACTTTTCATTGCACGCAGAATTTAAATTTTTGTTTTCTTTTTGAAACTTTATGATACTCTTTTATTCTCTTCACATATTTTATTCAATCTCTAGAATTGTCAACGGAAATTGAAATTCAACCAATTCTTTTTTTTTTACCCTTTATGAAAAAATTGTCGTAATCTTGTATTCTTACCTAAACTCCATGGGAATGTTAAATCCATCGACAAGTGAAATGTCGTAGAAGTCTAAGTTGTTGAATTGGTTCAAAGCATACTCAGCCAACGTGTTTGGTGGCTGGCCCCAACCGGTACATTGAAGTCCACCGGTACAGTCACCTGTTTCACATCGGCCACGCCCCGAAGAGTCAAAGTTACAGTTTGTCCGACCCCAAATTCGTGCCATAGACGTTCGAGCTGGAACATTTAATGTCCACGATTGGCCTGAGTTTAGACGCCTGCCCCCTCCAGGACTTGCAGCAGCCCATACGGTGTAACCGCATTGGTTCAGGATCTCGAATGTGGCGGCGGTCGCCGTGGAGATGAAGAAAAGGATGGAGAATATGAAAGCCGAGAGTGAGATGTTTGCCATTCTATATATCGACTTTACTACTTGTGTGGGCGTGTGAATTTTTGTTAGTATTTATCATGGATTTTATAGAGGTAAGTATTGGTCTGTTTGTTTTAGTTGACTAGTAGTATTTTTTTTTTACTTAAACCATTCAATGAATGTTAATTTGCCTATATATTTTTATAAATATAAAATGATGGACTGGTAGGGGCGGCTTGACTATGCTACTGAACTAAAGTTAAAGTATTGTTTCTAGATGAACAAATTAAATTAAAGTAAGACACGGCTCTATTAGATAGTAACTAGCATGAGATTTCCTTTCTTCTTTCGGTTCAGTTTGTTTATTAGTCGAGGATTATTTTTTTTATGCAAACTACGATTTATTAGTGAAAAAGTTACACACTTACACTCCATTAGAGGATGAATTTAAAACAAAAACCGGTGATTTTGCCACTGGTTTATCATTCCCTTTGTCATGAATTCATGATTTTTTTTTGTTATAGACTTGTAATGTTCTTACTATTATTTTCCATTTCCATTCATCTGGTTTACTATTTTAGTTGGCATAATTGTTAACAACAGCCTTAAGTATTTCATTCTTGCACGAAATAACTATCATGCGTGGCGTACCCTATTTTAGAAATTGTAGATTGGAGAAAAAATAAGCTATATTAATTAAAAAGTTTAAGGAATAGGATATTTATAATTTGTGATGACCAGACAACTATTATTATTTTTTACTTGAATGTTTCATTCTTGCACGAAATAACTATCATGCGTGGCGTACCCTATTTTTAGAAATTGTTGATTGGAGAAAGATACTTATAATTTGTGATGACCAGAAAACTATTATTTATTTTTTACAACAAACTGTTATTGTATTATTCAAATTCAATGTGGTCTGTATAATCATACTAGAATAAAACAACCAAAAAAAAATCTTTGTAAAAATATTGATCAGTCCTAACTGAGAAATCAGCAATTATGTTATGTGCCTTTAGAATATAAGATATTTTGAAGTCCGGAAAGCATATTCAGAGAATCTAAATCACCTTATATTGTAAAGTTTGGTCAAGCTTGTGGTAGCAGTCATATCTGTATAATTAATCCTAATATTTTGGCAAGTCGAATGTTGAAACATGTATTCCATAGTCCATCTTAATGTTTTCAGTTCTATATGCAAAGCAGCCTCGCTTCACCTTAAATTCTGCATCCCCATAATATGTTTATTCACTTGTAGCTCAAAAATTTTATTCAAATTCAAAAGAAGTCTCAATATCATTAATATGTTTATTATTTTTTCAGAGAAATTTTATTTTGTAGATTGTGAGTTTTCCAACCGTCAGAAGTTTTTAGCTTCGCTCAGAGATATTCAAATTTAGGGGTGAAGGATGTGATTCCAGTAACCAGAATGAGTTATTCAATTTGCAGTATGCGTCTTTACAAAATATGATCGAAAGAATATTTAGTATCTTCCAATCTTTTTTAGAATTGTTAAATTTGCACTTCCTTTCTCTTAATTAAGACACAAACAAAGTTAGTTTTGGCATGTGATGGATTACATATTTTTTTACGAGTGCCGATCATATGTTTTTTTCAGAAGAAGTAATCAATGAAAACAATGAAGAGGAAGAAAAAGTACATACATTTAGGTTACAAAAAAAAAGTACATGTAAAACAGACACTCTTGAATCTCAACAACGAAAGTACCCTAATAACCTGAGAAATATGACAATATGTGGACAAATGCAGTAAAAAATGGAAGTGAACGACCATCGTAATTGGTATTTGTTCTTTGTTACTCATTTAAAACTGGTGTATCCACGTTAGTTTCTTTTTGTAATGATCCTTTCTTTAGTTTTGTTTTCATTGTCTCCTAGTTTTCTATAAATAGTGATGACCTTGGATGGTGTATTGACGTTAATTTTAAAATAGCACTAGATTTTGATCCGCCTTTTTTTAAGGGCGGATATATTTTTTGTTGGAAAATTATTTTACGTAATAAAAATTATTTATTGATACATTATATATTTTTAATTTTTTATGAAATTTATCTTAAATTTACTTATATGACTTATTTTTTTTTTATTTTCAGTATGACTAAATTTTAGAAAACTCTAAATAATTTCAACCTGTAATATGATTTTATTTATTTAAACCGAATTTAAACTTATTTTACACTGATTTTTTTTAATTTAAATAAAATATTTTATATCTTCAACACTCTTGTATTGAAAAATTCATTTGTGCATTTAAAAACATTTTCTATAATTTTATTAAATTTAGTTTATGTGATTTAGTTTTATTTTAAATGAAACTATTTTTTAAGGAGTTAGATAGTTCAGACCCGTATTATGATTTTTTTGATTTAATCATTTTTTATTTCAACTTGATTCAGACCCGTAGTATGATTTTATTAATTTAAATAAAATATTTTATATCTTCAACACTCTTGTATTGAAAAATTTATCTGTGCGTTTCAAAACATTTTCTATAATTTTATTAAATTTAATTTATGTGATTTAGTTTTTATTTTAAAAGAAACTATTTTTTAAGGAGTTGAGATAATTCAGACCCGTATTATGATTTTGTTGATTTAATCATTTGTTATTTTAACTTGATTCAGACCCGTATTATGATTTTTTTTTTAATTTAAATAAAATAATTTATATCTTCGAGACTCTTGTATTCAAAAATTCATTTGTGCATTTCAAAATATTTTCTATAATTTTATTAAATTTAATTTATGTGATTTAGTTTTTCTTTTAATTGAAACTATTTTTTAAGGAGTTGAGATAATTCAGACCCGTATTATGATTTTGTTGATTTAATCATTTTTTATTTTAACTTGATTTTATTTTGAGGTTTCATTTAATAAATGATTTCAAATAATTAATAATATGAAAGATTTTTTGAAAAGATATGGTGCAAACATTTAGTAAACAAAATTTTCAAAAAGGCTAATAACTGAATTATATTAAATACTTTTTAATATAATTTTGGATTGTAATATCATTATTGTTATATTTTTGTTGCTATTTTAGATAATTAATTAAGGAGATTTGGAAGATTTAAAAGAGATTTGGAGAGATGTTGTGTGCAGAATTCCATGGACGTGGGAAGCAAGTACTTCTTAAAAATTCTAATTGTACATATTTAAATGGGCCACGAAATTAGGAATAAGTGGGTAGTATCTAGGGGTGTCAAAATGGGTCAAATGGGTCAATCCAACCCATAACCCAAATGGATTAACTATTAATGGGTCATGGATCAACCCAACCTGTTTATTACATGGGTTGAGTTGATCCATGACCCATTAAATTAAATGGATCAGATGGATTAATGGTTGACCCATGAACCCAACATCTTTATAATGAACCATTTTTAAGTTAATACCAAATAGATCGAATTGAGACATAAGTTAAGTTTAAGACCAAGTTAATCAAATTAAAATTTTATTTTTCCGGTTTTTGCGGAAAATTGCGTTTTGCCGATTTTGGCGGGAAATTACGTTTTTCGGTTTTGACAGGAAAATTGCGTTTTGCCGATTTTGACGGGAAATTGTGTTTTCCGGTTTTGGCGGGAAGTTGCGTTTTTTTCGGTTTTGGCGGAAAAATGCGTTTTTCCGGTTTTAACGGGAAATTGCGTTTTTCCGATTTTGGCGGGAAATTACATTTTCCGGTTTTGGCGGGAAATTGTGTTTTTCCGGTTTTGGCGGGAAATTGCATTTGCCGGTTTAGACGAGAAATTGCGTTTTCCGGTTTTGGCGAGAAATTGCGTTTTTCCAGTTTTGACGGGAAATTATGTTTTCCGAATTTACCGGGAAATTGCGTTTTTCCGGTTTTGGCGGGAAATTGTTTTTTTTTACGATTTTGGTGGGAAATTGCATTTTCGGTTTTGGCGGGAAATTATATTTTCCGTTTTTTTGTGGAAAATGTGTTTTGTGATTTTGACCTTTTTTTTTAATTAAAAACCAAATGGGTTAGAGTTGACCCAACCCAATAGACCTATTTAACTTGTTAACCCATTAACTTGTTAAACCATTAACCTGTTAACCCATTAACTTGTTAACCCATCAACCCATTGGATCAAAAATAAACAATTCATTTGGGTTAATGGGTCAATTTGGGTTGGGTCAACCCATGGATCATGACCCATTTTGACACCCCTAGTAGTATCTCTTGATTTACGACAATATGGAATGTAACTAAACCTGGTTCCAAACACATTTCATTAAAAATACTCTCTTTGTTTCCAAACATCTCCATTTTGTACTTCAACTTTAATAATATAGATTCTAGTTTTTGAGTTTGTATGTGTATGCTTTTTATATACTTTATCGACTTATTTGGTCAGTCTTAATGGAGAACTAGATTCTGACCCGCCCTTTCAGAGGGCGGGCATATTTTTTGTCATAAATTTTATTTAAGAAATTTAATTTCTGTATTTGCAGTTTTTTAATCAGATTTGTGTTTAATATTAATTTAATTTAGCATAATTTTTTGTAGCTATATTAAATATGTCAAGTTGCATAACTATACACTTGTTCCATATGTATTTCAGAAATTATTTTTAATTTTATTTCTAAAGTTTGCAACATATTATATTTTCTAAATAGTTATCTAATATAATTAGTCAAGAATATTCGTACTCAGAAAACTTGATTCAGAATCGATCCAAAATCAAAGTCTCATACTCAATTAGATTTAGTCTTTATACTCTGACTGTTCTTAAAGTGTTACATCTGAAAATCAATTTCAAACCAGCCCGCACCGAAAACCGAACAAAATTTTTGAAAAATGTTTGAAAAAATACAAATTTAATGTATTCTGTTAAATATGTGTGTCTAAGTGGGTTAATATAGTTTTCACTAACTTTAGATAAAATCACGTTTAATAAATTTAATAAATATTTTAATTGAATAACCTATTTAAAACCCGCTAAACTGAATAAGTTTATATGAATATTTTTTCGAAACTCAAAGAATCACAATTTAAAAATATCTTGAGTTTTTTATTTGGAAATTTTCAAAATATATTTATGGTTACAAAATATTTTTTTAGTGTGGATATATTTTTAAGGGCGGATATATTTTTCTTTTATTTTTTAAAAAAATAATTTTTATATTTTAATTTTAATATATTTATAATTAATTATTAATTTAATTTTGATAACTATACTAAATATGTTAAATTGCATAACTATACACATGTCCATATACTTTTCAAAAATTATTTTTAAATTTTATTCCTAAAGTTTGGAACATAATTTTTCTTAATAGTTACCTAACATAATTAGTCAAAAATATTTTGTATCTAAAAAACCAGAATCGGAATCTACCCAAAAATCAAAATTCCATCCTTGGTGTTTTGATACCTGATCCGGACCTGCGGTTGAACCGGTAAATCGGATGGCTCAAGATAAATCGGTTTGGATTTTGTGAAAAAATCAATATTTAAAAACCCAAGAAAACCCGCGAAAAATCACTAAAGTCTGGAACCCGATTACCAATCGAAGCACTGGTTAAACTAATAGATAAATATTTATGATTTTTTGTATGTCAAATCTTAACTTCTTAAAAATAGATAAATCTTAAACTAATAGATAAATCTTGATATTTTTTGTATGTCATAAATCTTAACTTCTTAAAAATAAATCAATAATCTAAACTATCTTGTATGTCAAATGAAAATAATAATTTATAAACTAAAGTTAAGTTTTTTCAAATTATTTTTTAAACATAAAATATGTACATATCCAAACTATTATTTTATGTTTTATAAGAAATTTAGATAATATTTAACTTTAATTTCTATATAATTATTTTCATAGCTAATATATTACTATAGTAAAATTAATTAATTAATTTATTAACCCGTGGTTCACCCGTTCCAAAAATCTGGTGGCCTGTAAAGTCATCCGGTACATACTCTGTAGACATGATCTATATACTCAGACGGTTTTTAAAATGTTATATCTGAAAACCAATATTAAATCCAACCAACACCAAAACCCGAACAATTTTTTTGGAAAATATATTTACAAAATAATACAATAAATGCAGCAGAACCTTAGTCAAAAGAAAGCAATCTTACATAAACTGTGAACCAATATATTTATTATATTTGCCTATGTTATTATCAAGTGTTAATATCAAAACACGATCAGAAAATAATTAATCAAGAAGTGGTTTCCTAGAATTAAGGAATTAAAATATAACTGTTTACTAATAATTATTTGAGGAAAATGAATCCGAAAATCATGGAATTAAGATGGAAGTTAATTACAGTAAAAGAATAAAAAAACTCTTAAATAAAAAGAATAATAGTTGGACAAAAAATTCATCAATTGGTCATACTTGTGTTTTAATAGAATAGACTGTTAAGGAATATATATATTCAGGGAATAAATTTGTTAATAGAATTTTGGTTGGTAGCGTAATAAATGAAAAATGCTTGCTATATGGTAGAATAAGCTTATTTATATTTATCAATATTTGGATCATTAGATATTAGGAAATATCATCAGTTTGTTAAAAAAAAAATATATCCTCACTATAAAAAAGAAAGCTATATACTCAGTGAATAAAATTTGTTAACAACATTTTATTTGTTAGCGTGACTAATGAGTAAATCAATTATAGCTATATATATATATATATATATATATATAGTCATTTAAGGAAAATAGAGAAACAATCGTTAGAATGACTAAAATTGTTTAAATATTATGTATTTAAGATTTAAATGCAATGGCAGTGTTTAAAAATAGCTAAGCAAAAATATATATTAAAAGAAAATACAAAACAATCGTTAGATAGATAAGTGATCATATATATTTTTATTTAAGGTAAATAAAGATCCTAAGATTTAGGTAAATAATAAAAACTGTTAAGTGTTTCTGTTAATTAAATGTATGATTTCCTGCTGTTTGAATAAAAAGAAATTTAGAAATATAGAATTAAATAAAAACTATAGGTTTTAAATATTTCAGTGGCAATGATCTGTAAATATTGTTGAAACAGAAGGGTTCTTCAAAAAAAGGTCTTCTGTTTTAATAGTATAGACTAGATTTTGATCCGCGCTTTTAAAAGCGCGGATTTGGTTTTGAGTAAAAATATTAGTTGGTATTGAGTAATATTTTAAAAATTTTTATTTACAAATTTATGTTAAAAATAGATATTCAGTGTTTTCATATCCGACACAGACCCGCAGTTGAATTGATAAACCCGATAATCAGTATATAATACGGTTTAAATTTAATGAAAATTCGTTAATTAAAAATCTGATAAATCCAAAATATTATCATTAACCTATGATCTAACCATTATTGACCTGTTAAAGCCCATAGAAATCTGATAATATTTTTAAAATTAAATTATTATATACATTTAAATTATACATAAAACTTTTAAAACTATTAGATTTTTAATTTTTGTAATTTGATATTTTTGTACTATTCGAAAAATGATATTAGAAAAACCAAAATTTATTTTTATGACGAAATAGGCTTAAAATTTTCGATGGATAAATTGTTGAAATTATTGAGATTTTTTTGTTTAATTGGACATGACTATCAAATGAACTTTCTAATTTGTTGGGCTTTAATTTATCCAAAACCATTTAAAAAGAATGCATGGGAAGTTTTGTAATTTCTTTGAAAACTTAGGAGTAGATTCACAAACATGCATCTGCTTTAATAGTATAGACTAGATTCTGACCCGCCCTTAAAAGGGCGGGTATTTTTTTGTTGTTTTTTCAATATAAAGATTGATAATTCTTCGTTTTAATTATATAAACTGTGACATGATCAAGTCTCAATTATGCGGGTTTGTTAAAGTGTGTACAGTATGACGAAATTTAAAATGCGTCACAACCATTTTATGTTTGTAAATAAATTAAATAATGGTTTTATCCAGTGTTTTGAAATCCGACCCGGACCCGCGGTTGAACCGGAAAACCCGGTGACCGAAAAAAAATTCGGGTTGGGTTTTGTAAAAAACCCAAAATTTAAAAACCCGCAAAAACCCGCTCAAACCAACTAAAAACCCAAAACCCGGTACCGGTTGAACCACCGGTTGAACCAGTAGATAATTTTTTTTTAGTTGTATATCAAATGAAAATAAAAATATAAAAAGTTAAGTTAAGTATTCTAAATGTTTATTAAACATAAAATATATACATATCCAAATTATTATTTTATGTTTTAAAGATATTTAGAAAGTAGTAACTTTAGTTTTATATATTTTTATTTTTATTTTATTTTATTAGCTAATATATTATTATATAATAAAAATAATTTATTTATTAATCTGCGGTTCACCCGCGGTTTACCTGCGGTCGACTCAATGATCCAGTAACCCGGTAAATCGTCCGGTTCAGTGTCCGGGTCGGTTTTCAAAACATTGGTTTATCCGAAATATTTACTTGGGCTATTATATAATTTTAAAGATTTATAATTTATATAAAATATTGCTAAACATATAAACTGGCCAATAATATTTTTGACTAAGTCTCATCCTCGTGTAGAAATTCAATCTCTAATATCAACTTATTAAAATTATTGCAGACTTTAATTTGTGGTATTGATATTAAAAAGTTTATGGAATTTGAATTTGATTATACAAAAACATAACCCGTTTAATTAGTTAGCAAGTCCATCTAAATGTTGAAATAGGCCCACAAAATCGAAAGACCATAATGCCATTAATGAATTTTTTAGTTTGTTCATATCATTAAGGAAATTTTTGAAAAATTTAAAATATTCATTAAGGGTATAATTCAGTAATTATCATGTTTTAATGGTATTGATGCTTGTACTATGCAAACTATTACACTGTTTGACTAGAGTTTAAAATATCTTACGGTAATATTATATTTAGATCAATCATCTGTGGTAACTCAACATGTTAACAATTTTGACCGTAGTCCAAACTCAAACAAACCAATCAGTAATAATTTTGTTTCCATAAATAATCGAATGCAAAACTGATATGTATACGCACCAATCCTAAAACAAATTACCACTAACTAATATTACTTACTTGTATGTATATTTTTATTACATAGATTTGAAAAATCATATGAATATACACGATATTTTTAAAGTTTAGTATAATGAGTAAAAAAAAAAAAAGAAATTACCTTCCAATAACAAATTTTTAATACAATCACAAATTAATACAACTAAACATCTTGAATAACAAAGGACTAGATGATAACCCGCGCCATGCGCGGGATGAGTTTTTTAAAATATGTTGTATTGAAATATTACAATTAGAATGTATCTTGTTATCAAGAATTTTTTTACATTTGATTTGGGGTGGACATTCGGATACCATTTAGTTCAGTTTGGTTTGGTTCGGTCCAGTTATGTTTCGATTTTTTGTGAGTTTGATCCGGTTCGGATCTGCGGGTTCGGTTTGGATTTGAACTCAGATAACTCATTTATTTAAAAAAAAAAATTGTATATACTTTAAATTTCTCAAAATATAAAAATAAAAAATTATTTATAGCATATAAATGTGTATAATGCGAGCTAAAATACTTAAACTTAACATAAAATTTGGTTAGCTTCAATATTCGGATAAGAAATCAATAGATATTTGAAGTATTGGTATTTTGAATATCATTTAACTATTTTAATCATGTATTTTTAACTATTTGTAAATATTTTCAAGTATTTTGGACAACTTAATAACATTTTATATATTTTTATATTCTTTTAGATATTAAATTCTAAAAATGATTAATATATTTAAGTATATAAATCTGGTATCGATATATTTGATATTCAAAATATTTCGTTTCGGATCAGGTTCCGTTCTAAAAAATATCATCTTAATAACATCTTACAATTTTTGGTAGTTTATAGACGTTTTAAAAAATTCAAAATATAACATATATAAAAAATCTATTTTTTAAATATGTTTAAGTGATTTTTTATAATATTAATTAAAATAAAATGTAGAGGATACAAATTTTTTTATCAAATATTTTTGATTTGTAATCATTAATTATCATATATACGTTAATCATATTAGGTAATTTCGTAGTTTTTATTTAAGGAAATAAACTTACGTATCTTTTATTTAAAGAAAGAATTTAAGACTACTAATTAATATGATAATTAGTTTAATAAAAAGTATAATATATATGTATATGGACCAACATATTTTTCTAAGGATTTCTGAGAATTATCCTAGTGATGACAATTGGCTACAAAACATGTTGTAATATTCCAGGATTAATATATAGGGGATGTATATGGACCAACATATTTTTCTAAGGATTTCTGAGAATTATCCTAGTGATGACAATTGGCTACAAAACATGTTGTAATATTCCAGGATTAATATATAGGGGATTTGAATGGAATATTAAAAGTTCTTAACCAATAACAATAAATTTTTGTAAGATTTTATGACTCCATAAATTAATAACAATGGATTTTCAAATTTTTTTAACTTCTTTAAAATTCTTAAACCAATAACCCCTATATAATTGAGAAAAATATATGGCAAATGATATTTACGTGTGCTAGTTGTGTCTATTGAGATTTATAGAACTCAATGAACCGATTTTAAGGTTTTGTGAAGCTAAGCCCACACACAAAAAAAAACAACTTGAAAACTCAAACAATGAGTTAATATTCCAGATATTGGAAAAATATTAATCAAGAACCCTGCACCATGTTCAGATGGATTAACGAGGACTTGTTGATGGTCTAATTCTAGAAGGCATATTCAAGAGTCTCCATGTTTCACGCATAAATGAGTGTTTAGGAGTTATAGACATCTTGCTCACCTCGTTATCAAGAACAACGTCATCATCACAGTCCTCACTGTCTGTGTCTCCATACACTATGACTTCATCCTCATCATCTTCGTCATAAGTCTTTTTCACCATTGACCAGTATATAATGTTCGGAGAGATAAAGCTTCATGATTTGACAAGCAAACGGGTGAAGAAGAGAGTAAAAATTTATGTAATTCAACTACTTTCACATCATCAAATTCAAAACAAAAAGAATGATTTCAAACACATCTCAAGGTATGCACTAGAATTTGCTTTAAATATGCTCAAGCCTGGGCAACCAAAAAAAATGAGTAAAGATAGTGAGTGGACCTGTTAGAGATTTTCAACAAGCACGGGTCGAAGGTGAAGAAACCACCAAAAGCACGAGAGGGCTCAGAATCAGGTAGGTCATCGAAAAGGAAGGCTTCCGAGACAATGAAAAGACCACCAGCTTTTGCTTGTTTAAGGAACTCAGAAACTACATATGGATTGCACTCCTATTCACACACACGCAAAAAGTTAGTGCAAGCTCACTGCGCTATGATAGTGAAAGTTACCTTCAACGGGTTTAGTGTGTGAGAAAAAACCGACTCCAGTGGTGTAAGCTGTGACTGGAAGAGAGGAACATCTAGGATTGATCTCATTCGGAAGCATAGCACGTACTTAGTGGCTATATTCTATACTTGTAACAGTTTCAGTCCACTTACATCGAGATCTAGCAACCTCTGCATTATCACCCTAAGGATCCGGTCGCCGACAACCTTTCCGATTGAGCTGTTCTCCAACTTCAACGAGGTATCCACATATGTCACTAAGCCCTGAAACCGCAAGACAGATTAAATAGTTGTCAACCACTGCAGGTATAGGCTCGCTGTTACTACATTTTTCTACATTTTTTTAAAAGAACTTACATGGCCTTTGTTGTATATGTTAGGCATTCTCTTGACGAGTATGGAAGGTAATTGAGAGGGAGCATGGGGAACTAAATAAGAAATCTCGTGAAGAGCTGCGTATACCGAGGAAAGAACTTCCCTCATCTTATGGTTGAGTATGCGGGGTTGCGAGAGTAAATTATATATGAGCATCTCCAAACAACAATTCAGATACTTTCCACTAGTAGTGGCCTAGCGATGGAACAAAAGCAAAAAAAAAAAAAAAACAAACTGTTTAGTAGATAATATAGATAAATATCTGTCTGACATGAGGCGAGCTGTGTTTGTGTACCAGTGATATGATTAGGTTTAGTAGTGCATATACTACATTAGGATCGTGATCCCAAATTCTCATTCCAAGAATCTAAAGACCATAGTAAAAGTCAGAGGTATAATGTGTGAATTCAACTCTAAATATTTATTTTAAAAGAAAAACTTACACGAATAAGAAGCTGTTCATGGTGAACTTCATCTAAACAAGTAACAGAGCGTGAAAGAAATTTCAGGAGTGTCTGCAAAGCGGATAAGAGCGAAGATTTTATGTCTTAACAAGATTAACAAATTTAAAGGAAAGATTCGATTGTCAAAAGACACACCTCTTGCTGTGCCAGAGCATCAACATCATATTTGTTTTGAATGTTGATTAATTGAACAAGCTCAGTATACTTGTGGGTATCCTTCTTGAATTAGCAAAAGACTATACTTTGAAAAGATATATATATATATATATATACAAATGAATAAGCAGCAAGAACTCACACTTTGAGCAGATGCAAGGGCCTCTCTAATGTCAGACACCACAGCTGTGTCTCTTAACTCAACATCATAACCACTCGAAACTTCTTCTGCTGCTCTCATTCTCTACCTGACCTACTAAAAACAAATACACAGTCCATCAAAATCAAACCAGAGCCCAGCATAAGAAAACATAACTCATACCGATGAAAAAATCTTCACGCACTTAGATACGCAGGCTTCAGATGCTAGTAGCTAATTCCACCTGAATCTCAAACTTATATACTAGAGAGGCCAAAGCTTCACCAACAACTTATTTTCTCGTCTTTGTCAAGGCAGAAGGAGTTGTACAGATCCAAATTAAAAAAGAAAACCTAACTTTATATCTTTACTAGAGGATCCAAACCGACCAAATTTTTATTAATATAATGATATTACAAAACTAATAAAGATAAAAGCTAAATCTAAATAAACAACAGAAAAATATGTTGTCTATCTATTAGCATTTTTCAAGTACTGAATATGAAAAAAGCAACGATAAAGTATTTATTAGACGGTCTCGCTCATGTGCTTGTATACTTCTGATAGCTATGAACTTTTTCAAAGCTTTAGAACAGAGTAAGAACAATAAAACTTTACATGGAAGGCTTCGTGGAGATTAGGGTGGACTTACCGCCTGGAATCTCCACGGTTATCAAAGAAAAAGAAAAACAATAAAACTTTCACTTTTGGACAATTAAGATTGCCTCTTTTTGGCTTTTTCATTCATTTAAATAGAGAAGATACAGAAACAAAGTGGAGTCATAACTCCTTTGAACATGGGAATTAAGGGAAAGTGGAGGAGATGGTTTCCTATATACAAGGAAGTCCTACTCTCTTCTTATTATCAACTGAAACAAAATGCAGAAAAGAAACAATTACGTAGTGTATTTCGGTTTGGAAAATTGGTTTGGTTCGAGACGTGTCGGTTCGGTTCTGTAACTCTATCAACTTCGAATGCTGAAATCAAGTTTCGGGCAGCCTTTCGAAGACAATCTGAGTTTCGTTACCACTGATAGCGGTTGTAGCTGTGATTTGGTCCCTGGAGTTTACATGACCCCAAAAGTTATAACCTTCCCATCCGGCAAGACCCTTTCGGCTGGACAATTCGAACCCTGTGGGTGTGCCGGCAATCAATTTAATACGACCATACGTGGCTGAAGGTGAATTCTTTGATCCATCCCAGGCTTGAGTCCATTTCCACGAGAAGGTGACTGGTGCCCCGTCGTACAATCCCTGAGGGATATCAAGCCGGATCTTCTCGCCGTTTGGAGCATAGTCGGGGTTAGTGAGCTTACCAATGAACACAGCACCGTAAAAGTGGTGCACACCCTTGGCTTTGCCTCCGAAGACTTCACTCTCGAACTTGCCTTGTGAGGACTCGGCGATGAGTACATGTCCGCTTCGTTTATCCAAGTCTTTGGTGATTTCGATCTCAGGCTTTTTGGGCTCGTGATGGTAGAGCTCAAGCATTTTGTCGGTGAATGACTCGGCCATTGTGTGTAAAAGGATGACTGGGATGGGTTCGGCGATGTCTTTTAAGAGAATGACATCGCGGACGGAGCTTTCGACGAAGTTGCCGACGGACTGCCAATATCGCTTCCAATCCTCCGTGGTATATGCGATGATGGCTCGCTCTAGAGAGTACACGGTGCCGACTAGTGGGATATATTCCACTATGGAGTACAGGACGTCTTCGAGTTCGGTGAACCACCCAGTCATGATGGCTTATATCTGTGTAGATGGATGATGTGTGAAAACTTCTACGTATGGAGATATCCTTTTAAAGACCAAGAAGGTGATGAGCTCGCTGGTGAAGGCTTTTGCAGTATATTTTTCTATAACAAATATATATAAAAATAAAAGGAAGTAACGTTACGTTTCTGATCCCATGTTCGAAAACGCTGTCAACGCCGCAGATTCCGCAGGCGTAGGTGTGGTCGGCAGATTCCGCAGGCGTAGATGCGGTCGATCGGCAGATTCCCCGGCGTAGAAGCACGTTACATTTCCATGTTCGAAAAAACTCCGATCTTTTGGAAAAAGAGATCATCTTTTCTTTCACTTTCTATGTACTTTCACAAGTTATTCGATGAATTTATCTATAAAATAAGAAGAAAGTGATGAAAACAAATGAAATCAGAGTAAAAAGGATCGCTGCCGTCGACATGATGCTCAGAAAAATATTAGGTCAAAGAAGAGAGAAGAAGAAGACGATGGCGAAATATGTTCCTACGACCTTTCATTAAAGACAAAAAAAATTAATTAAACCTAAAAAAAAAAAAAAAAAAAAAAAAATTGGTGTGACCAGTCTCGAACCCTTAATCAATAGCAACTCCTTTTCCAACTGTGACAGGATATTTCATTGTATTTGCTAATGCAAACATATTATTTATTCGCATATACACGAGAAAGCCTAAATATCATACCCGATTAATTAATCGGCGAACATGGCATTCTCCATCTTTTCACGAATGGAATATATCTGTTGAGCGGCGGTAAATGGATGATGTGTGAAAACTTCTACGTATGGGGATACCCTTTTAAAGGCCAAGAATGTAACATCCCTATCCCGGGCCCAACATTTTTTCCATGGGATCGGGCTTCTCTACGGCCCGATTAGCTAGAAAACCTAGGTCTCTCCTCCCCATCCTTATAAAAAGGATTGCAGCCACCTTCTTTTTGTCCTATTCACAAATCGAGGCGGAGCTCTGCAGAGATTCCCGGAGAACTGGAAACCCTAGCCGTCGAGCTCTCATCCTTGCGCCGCCGTCTTTCTCTTTTCTCCTCTCTCTTCTCTCCTCTCTTCCGCGCGTCTCTCTTCTTCTTCTCTCTCTCCTCGGCGTCCGATCTCTCTCTTTCTCTCTCCTTGCCGGCGGCGTGTTGGTGGTGGTCGTGGTGGTGATCGCCGGTGGTGGTGGTGTAGCTGATTAATCGGGTGGTTCAGATCTCATCTTCACTCGCTCTTGTGTCCAGCTCTAAGTTAAAGTGAGGTGATCCGAACCCAGTTTCCTCTCAAGTCCTTTATATTATTCTTGTTGGAACTAGGTTTGTTTAGCTCTTGCGTGGAAGTTAGGGTGTTAGTTCATGAGGGATCTAGGTTGCTAGATGCATGAACCATGATGCATAAGAACTATCGTACTGATTAAAAGGGACATTAATGGACTGCCTTGTGTTGATGTGGCTATCGTATAATGAATGCTTGTGTGTTGTTTGGTCCCATGTGATGATTGAGATTTCTCTTAGCATCTTGTTTAACGGTTGTTTATGATACCCTTGTGTTAAGTGATGGATGCCTGTATGTTAGCGAGTTGTCTTTGGTATCATCTATGTGAAGTGTACAGTGTGAGACACCGATATCGGGTGGTGTCTTGAGCATGAGAATGAGTAAGAGTCTAAGTGTAAGTGAATGAGTAAGTGAAAAAGGAAGTGTGAGTATGAGTAAGAGAACGAGAATGTGAAAGTGGAAGTGTCAATGAACTTGTTTGTAGTCCTGCTTGGGCCACCGAGAACGGGTGGGCGTCTAGGTCTAGGGTGTGATGTGTTGTGATGTGTAATGAACCGCGCGAGGGCGGGATATAAATAAGAAAGTGTAGTGGCGCCTTAGGATTGAGTCAAGCCAAAGAAGGTGGCTGTGTCAGGCTATGAATGGCCGGGGGGCAGACAGTGCAAGGTGGCCAACGTGCTGCAATCCGGGTAGCCTCTAGGAAGCTGGGCGGGTACGGATGCTCGGAAGAGGCGCCGTCCAGGATAAGCCGGAACGCGTAGGGACATCCGTAAACGGCTATAGAGTCCTACGTCTAGGTTGATTGGAGTCAGTTTGCTCTTGTTTTGTTTGTCGGGTCGGTCTCTTCTATTAATGAGTGTTGTGTAGCAATGACTGAGTTCATTGTATTGATTGACGGTTAGGTTGCTAGAATTGATGTTGTGAAATGTTTTATGATGCATTGTTGATTGTAGTGGCTAGTCAGTCCTGGTTCCCGCATAGAGTAATGTAGAGTGTCTTGCGGGCAGGCTGGTCTAGAGTCACTTCACTGAGTAACCCAATACTCAGACCCTCCCTTTCCTTTTCCCTGTGCGCAGGACTGTAAGTAGAAGTGTATGGATACGGGTGGATCAGAATTTCAAAGAAAGCAATGCGATCGTCGACTCATGGAACCAGTAACTGACATGGCGGGTTGCCTATAAGGGTATACGCATGCCTATAGCTCCCTTTCGATAACCCCGGTCGATCCCCGGGGGATAGGGATGCTACAACTGGTATCAGAGCGGGGGTTAAGATCCCTTAGTGCTATCCTAAGGGGTCGGCATTTCCAAAGTTTTGCAAAACCTTGTTTTAAAAAAAAAAAAAAAAAAGTTCGGAAGTTTTGATGATTGAGGAAATTGTGTGTTGTTTTCAAAATCCACCCATGGTATCTATGCTTCTATTATGGTTCTGATCGTGTTCTTGTCTGCAGGATGTTTCCGCTTGATCACTACGAGTGGAGGATGCCACGGTTGAGCTACGGGCCGGTGGGCACTCGGGAGCATGCCCGGAAACGGTACCGTGACGCGGAGGGCAACTGGGTGCCGCCTACGTTTCCAGATCCAGAGGAACAGTTCAGAGAGTTTCCCTTCGTGTACCCTTACGAGCAGACTGTGGGACGCATAGTGACGATGCCACACTTCCTGAAGAAGGCTATGGAGGAGCGTGTACTCCAGGGTTGTGCTACGTTCCAACTCGCTCTCGAGGAGGACCTTCCGAGGAAGCGGGGCCGGCCAAGCAAGGCGTCGGGGGTGGCCCGAGAGCCGCCGAGATCCATCGCCGGGAAATGCCGGTGCAAGACACTATTCCGGAATAAGCAGGAGGATCGATCTGTTGCTGGCTATACTGTGGACTTCATCAACCAAGCTAAGTTGTGTAAGCCGAAGAGCGCAGAAATGTGGTGCAAATGGTACAAGCGAGGACTGCGTAAGAAGATTCAGGACAAGGTGAAGGGTGTCCTAGAGCCTCTGGAGTTCGCCTTGGTGCAGCGTATGGCTGGATTAGCGATCGAAGCAGAAGGGGAAATTGAAGCTAAGAAAACTGGGCCCGGGAAACCGAAGGAGGGCGATGGGAACCCCAAGGCAACCGGTGGGGAAGCACCCAAGAAGAAACGGGGGCGCCCACAGAAGCCTTCTTCAGATCAGGACGATTGCGACTGCGACGTACGGGTTCAGGCTGCGCAGAAGTCAAACAAAGTGAAGGACTACTTGTGGGAGTTTTTGGATACCGCCAGGCATTGTCAGCCCAAGCCGGCGGAGGAGTGGTGTAGGTTGTTCAGAGCCGGACTACGCAGGGAGATTCGCGACAAACTCGGAGCAGCTCTAGAGCCTCTGGAGTTTGCTCTCGTGAGGAGGATGGCAAGTCAAGCAATAGCTGCAGAGGATAAAATTAAAGGGAGGGTGTTCGCTGTCGAGCATCAGCGTCCCCGGAAGAAGAGCGGGAACCCGGAGGCTAGGGTGGCAGACGGTGGCACGACGGGTCCTGGAACCGAGACCCTCGGCGACTCTCCGCGTGGTGGTTGGCTGAGCGAGTAGGATGCGGGTTCATCTGTTGGTTTTATTTATCATTTGCTGGCTTTGATGTTTTTCTATTTTTACGGGCAGTCCGCGTGTGTAAGACCCGATCCTGGCCTCTCGGCCCAACTGGATCCGCAGACTTACTTATTGTTTTCTTTGCTTGTTTGATCCATTTTTAAGTCTTTTATTTACTAAGTCATATTCAAATATGAGGTTCATAAACAAAGTGACCAGATAGTACAGCGGAATAAATAATAACTTAAAAAAAACATCCTTGTAGTTTACATTATAATACTCCTAATCATGTGATCCAATACATAGTTTCTTAATAGTCTCGTAAACAATAACTAGTTCTTCCCTAGCTTCGTTTACCCACACACGGCACAGCTTCTCACTGATAGAGCCTTCACGGTTCCTTGGCTTGACCACCACAAGCCGCATTTCCTGAAACCATAACCAATAAGCATTTAATCATAACCGAAGTTATATCGGATTAATCCTACATGTTTTGGTTTGGTTCCTAGAAATTTAATAAACCTTAAACAACATTATTATATGAACAAAATGATTTGGAACTTCCTATCATATCCTAAGTCTATCAACCAACCACCCCACGACTTAGAATAGATAGACAGCCCAGACAAAATATCAGAACACGACCAGTCCGTATCGTCCCAAAGACCAGTCCGACTATCCGGACAGAATCTAGGTTCGACCGGTCAATCTTGAAGTCCGGCTCAAAGGCCCAACGGACTCCCTTACCTGATCCAGTACTGGCCTGGATCCATACCATTGAGTAAGGCCCAAGCTCAGCCCGAATTGATCATCAACCGGCCAGACCTTGCGACTCACTACTCCGGTTAGACAACTGTGCATACGTCCTTGACTTAAGGTTTGGGACTGAACCATATGGACCGGACAGAACCTGCATCCATTGGCACCCTTTGGAACTCGCACCCTTTGGTATCTCGTGCCCCTTGGTCATTGACACCTCCTGGTCTATGGTACCTTATAGTACTCATAACTCTCTGGTATCCCATACCATCTGGTTACTCGTACTCTTTGGACTCTCATGACCCTTGGCACTCATGACTCTTGGCAACTTGTACCCTTTGGTGACTTTCCAAAACGTTCAGGCCAACCCCTTAATCATTGGTACGAACCGCACTGTCCCGCATAACCGACTCATGGTCTAGTTAGTGGTTAGGGTGTGACCATTCAAGTCAAGGGATGCAACCCTTGGGCCCAACAGACACAACCCTTCGTGCATCATCTGAAAGAAGAGAAAAAGATAGACTAGAAACAGATAAGGAGAAACGGTTGGGACTAATGAACCGACCAGATCCTCGGTTCGACCACAAGGGCTAACCGTAAGGTCTGATGGGACCAAAGCCCATACCATACCTTCTGAACCACGACTGGGTTCTCCAGGTTCTTCTCTCCATTCTGATCTTCCATATTGACCAGAGGTTGTTTCACAAACGATCAGAGTCGCCGGAAAACTAACCACCACTCAAACAGCCTCGGTATTGACCGGAAACTCTCTCTTTCTCTCTCTCTCTTTCTCTACGACTTTCTCTGAGTATTTTACTCTGGAACTGGATGAGAAAAGTGAATGGGACGAGGCCCTATTTATAGGAAATGAGGGGGTAAGTCTTGCCCCACGAACAGGCACGACTTGTACCGAAAAGGCATGACTTGGAAAACAGGTTGCACCCCTTTGTTCCCTTGCACCCCAACGCCTATCAGGCCATTATATTGGGTCAGGCTTAAGCCCAAACCATCCCCCAGGCCCCCTAGACACAGCCCACGGCCTTGCCCAAGAGCCCACCGGTCCATGGACCACATGGCTGGACCACCCAGCCCGCCACCGGCCCGGACCCGGACCACTGTCCCGAAACCCGAACAGTCCGTCTAGCTGAGATGAGCTGACTCCCAGCTGACCCAGCTGAGTGAGCTAGTAGTCCAGCTAGTGGAGCTGACTTAGTAGTGAGGGAGCTGGAGTACACTCTACTGAGCTTCTGTGAGCTGGTCGAGCTACTCGTGCACTTTGTCCAGCTACCGTCTAACTCGTTCTAGCTGTCTATTTCTTTCTCAGCTTATTTTGTTAAGTCTTTTCATACTTAACCTTTGTATTTGGACTATGGAACGCTTGCCTTTGATCACAAGGATCGGCTGGTTCGTTTCCTCGAGCCATAGTCCGTCCCGACAATCCTTCTCAGGATTGGGGGCGTGACAAGTCTCCCCCCCTTAGGGTGGATTCGTCCTCGAATCCTGATTCATTTGTTTCCTCAGAAACAAACTGATCAAACCACTCTGGGTACTCAGCTTTCATTCTAGCTTCTGTTTCCCAAGTGATTATATCTTTACCATCACAGTCCCAGACGATCTTGACCATCTGGACTGTCTTTTTCCTGGTTGCCTTTTCCATCCTGTCTACGATCCGAACCGGCCTTGTCTCTAAGGTTAGGTTCGTGCCTAGATCAGCTGGAATGGCAGGAAGGACGACATCTTGGTCCGTTAGGCACTTCCGAAGTTGGGAAACATGGAACACATTATGAAATGCATCCATCTTGGCAGGCAAGTCTAACTTGTATGCCACTTTGCCAACTCTTTCGATAACCTTGAACGGCCCCAAGTACCTCGGATCTAACTTCCTTCTTCCGGAGATCCTGACTCGTCCCTTGAAGGTAATCATCTTGAGATACACCAGGTCACCTACCTCAAACTCGAGATCTTTTCTTCTTCGATCTGCATAGTTCTTTTGGCGGTCCTGCGCCTCTCTCATCTTATCCTTTAGGAACTTGATCTTGTCAGTTGTCTCCTCGACAATCTCCGGACCAATCATGCTGCGTTCCCCAACTTGGGTCCAGCACAAGGGTGTCCTGCATGGACGCCCATACAGAGCTTCGTATGGCGACATGCCAATACTACTATGGAAACTATTGTTGTAAGCAAACTCTACCAAGGGTAGATGTCTTTCCCAGGAATCACCCCAGTCCAAGACACATGCTCTCAACATGTCTTCCAATGTCTGGATCGTCCGTTCAGACTGACCATCCGTCTGTGGGTGATAGGCGGTACTCATGTTTACTCTCGTTCCTAAGGCCTTTTGAAAAGCCTTCCAGAAGTGAGATGCAAACCTTGGATCCCTATCCGACACTATGCTTGCCGGGACACCATGTAGACGAACGATCTCATCAATGTATATACGTACAATTTGATCGACCCCGTCCGCCTTCTTGATGGCCAGAAAGTGTGCTGACTTGGTTAGGCGATCCACCACAACCCAGACTGCATCTTTCTTATTCCTTGTGGTGGGGAACCCAGTCACGAAGTCCATCGCGATGTGATCCCACTTCCATTCAGGAATAGGTAAGCATTGCAACAACCCACTAGGAACCTGATGCTCTGCTTTGATGAGTTGGCAAGTGGAACACTTGGTCACCCATTCAGCAATATCAGTCTTCATCCGGATCCAATGATAATACCTCTTGAGGTTCTGATACATCTTGGTCGCGCCAGGATGTACCGAGAATTTAGACTTATGAGCTTCCCTCATAATTTCCTCCTTAAGGCCCTTATCATGCTCGTTGCTTCTGGTTATGGACGCTGGTCGAGATTTCTCTCCCAGGCACTACTTCCAAGGCGAGGAGCTCTTTGAAGACCAACGGATATTAGCTTGAAAGTGACTACTCACTTTCTTTCCTCAGAAGGCAAGAATTCACTGGATACTTCCAAACCTCTCGCAAGAAAACCCTAGTTTTTAACCCGAACTAGCATCCTCCAAGAACTCGATCTAACTCCACAACATTCGCAAAATCTCGATTCCAAAGCAACTCCTTCGTCTGCAATCTGTTTTCTCAAGATCTGCAACAGAAACGGCCCTCAACCATCAATCTCTCCCACACTACAAAGATCTCAGGTCCCACCTACTTTCAATCCAACAAGCCAGAGTGTCTTACCATAGTAAGCGTGTGTTAGGAGTCGACAAAAACTCCTCCAGCAGCGATTACTACTACAACTCCATGGCGTTCAGATACACTGAGAAAGAGAAAGGCAAGCAACAACTGAGAGATGGAAACAAAAACAAGGTCCCCAGAATCAAGGCTCCGAGCATCGATACCTCTGCTCTAATAAAAGACAATGCTCTCACACTCATAGGGAGGATCACTAACCCGCAAGAACAGAAGATCTGGGCCCTAATCCCAGGTCTACCACGCAAATGGGACCTTCAAGGAAAAGCAGTTGGTTCAGACTTGGGGAATAACTGTTTCCAATTTCGCTTTGAAAGAGAAGAAGACTTGAGGAGGGTCCTCGACAACAGACCGTATCACTTCGCATACTGGATGGTCATCCTTCAGAGGTGGGAACCAGTGATATCTAACTCATTTCCTTCAATGATTCCCTTCTGGATCAGAATCAAAGGGATTCCTCTTCACTACTGGCAAGACGACATGGTATGCAGAGTGGGGAAAGAAGTGGGCATCCTGATGAACCACGAGTTAACAAAGACAACAGCAAGAGTACAAGTGTCAGTGGATGGTCTAAAGCCTTTGATAAAAGAGCTAATAATCGAATTTGACTCGGGGGAAGAGACCTCCATTACCCTAGAGTATGAGAGGCTGGAATATCACTGCACTCACTGCTACTCGCTATCACACGCGAGGAGAGACTGCCCACAGAGACTAGAAGAAGACTCAGCCTGGAACCAAATCCATAAGACAACTTCAGAAGGCTTTATCGAAAACCCAAACACCTCAAGAGTAAGGCCTCTACAAGTAGTTGAAAAGGAAAGAGAACAGAGCAAGGAAAGGACAGAACCTGTCCTCCACGCTTTCAGAGCAAGGGTAGACAGACACGGGAACCCATATGGGGAGAGAGTGAGCACGAAGCAGACTCGAGCACCCCCACCACCACCCAGCAAGAGATCTGACAATCCCTCTCAGCCTTTGGGGAACCAGAAATCTATGCAAGAAAGATCTCAACACCTACTCTCCCCACCCTTCACTCATCATAGACAGAGCAGCTACAGAGAGACGTCGAGAGGACGCAACCTCTTCCCCCAACGAAGCCAAGGGCAGTGGAGGGCTAAACAGCTGACAGGCCCAGAAGAGGAGCACACAAGAGATACAGAACCAGCTAACCCTCCACCTAGAGAAAGCCTCCTACCTGCAAACCCCCAGACAATCGTAGCTGAACCAGGCATTAGAACAATGGATGAAGTACTAGAGGAGCTACATGAAACAACGAGACAATACCTGAATTGCCCTGACCCAGTCGAAGCAGCAGCAAGGAGACAAAGGGTCCTACAAGGAGATGCCTTGGGACAGACGGAAGAAGTGGCAGCTTCTATCATTGCTGCAGAGACTCGTAGGCACTACTTCTTCTCCCAAGGGGGAGGATCTGCAAGCAATCCTAATACTCCACCACCAATTCAAGCACCCTCTATTAACGGTCTTCCTCTCCCAGGATTCTCAAGTGCTAACGACCTACAGGACACTGTAGTAATCAACGTGGAAGAAAGAGACCATGGTGTGCATCCTGTCACCAGAGAAATGGACGTGACACCAAAGAGAGCTTCGGGAGGACCCGCGAAGTTGAAATCGATTGTCATTAGCCCTGTCTTCGAACCAGAGATTGCACCAGGGAGTCCCTATGAGCTCTCTGAACAGCCAATGGAAGAGGAAACTCTTAAAGAAGTCCAAAGCAAAATAAAAAAGAAAGGAAGAAGACCAATACAAACGAGAGTACCGGGGAACAGTCCTAACATCTTAAGGGGAGCTAGCTCAAAGAAAAGGAAGATCTCACAGATCCAAAACTCACCAGCTAGAAGAGTAGACTCCTCTAAAGGTACATCACCTACAACACAAGCAAGAGCAACCAAAAGTAAGACAACAGCAGGAGCATCGAGAAGCCAAAGAAATCAGGATTCAAACCCACCAATTAATCTCATTCCAGCAAGGACTAAGAGAAGCTCGGATTTTCGGGCCTCTCCACACCCGGCTCCTTAGTCGTAGCTAGCTGGAATTGTAATGGGTTGGGGAATCCCATTACAATCCAGCGCTTGAAGGAGATTAACCGGCGTAATGCTCCTGATATCTTCTTCCTCATGGAAACCAAAAATCCCACTGATGTAGTCTTGGAAAAAATGGATTGGCTACACCCTGACCAACACTACGTGGTCCCACCAGAGACGCCAGGAAGTGGAGGTCTCTTCTTGACATGGAAACCTGACATCAAGCTCACAGTGTTAAACGCAACAAAGAACTTCATAGATACAAAAATCATCTATAAGGGAGTCAGTTTCCATGCTACTTTCGTGTATGGTGAGCCTGATCAGACAAAACGTCACGCAGTATGGAATGAGATAACTAATCTACAAGTTACTCAAGGAGAGCCATGGCTACTGACAGGCGATTTCAACGAAATCATAGATAATAGCGAAAAATGTGGCGGACCAGAAAGAGCCGAAGGCACGTTCTGTGCATTTCGATCATTTCTATCTCACAATGACCTATTTGACCTAAAACACTCAGGCAGCTTCCTATCGTGGAGAGGTCAAAGACATACACACCTGGTTCAGTGTAGACTCGACAGGGCAATCAGCAACAGTGAGTGGATAGAACTCTTCCCTTCCTGCAGAAGCAACTATCTGAAGTACGAGGGGTCAGACCATCGTCCTCTAATCTCCTACCTGGATGCGACAAAGAAAAAAGGCAGCAAACTTTTCAGATACGATAGGAGACTCAGAGAAAACATGGAGGTGAAACAAATAATCAATGAAGTTTGGTTGCAGTCACAGTCACTCCAAGTTGAAGAAAGACTTATCTTGTGTCGAAGAGCAATTGTGAAATGGAGTAAAGCCCACCAGGAGAGTAGCAGAAAGGCAATGGATCTTCTTAAGGCACAACTGGAGAACGCTATGGCAAACCCAATAGCAGATGAGGTACTAATCCATGAAATCAACAAGAAACTCCTCCTCGCTTACAAGTCTGAAGAAGATTTTTGGAAACAAAGAAGCAGACAAATGTGGTTAACTTTGGGAGATTCAAACACTGGGTATTTTCACTCTGTCACTAAAGGGAGAAAAGCACGAAACAGAATGACAGTAGTGGAAGATGGGAATGGATTACCTGTTTACGAAGAAACACAGATAGCGAAAGTGATCTGCCACTTCTATACTGATCTCTTCAAATCAAACAATTTGGATGGCAAAGACACGGTAGATGATGCTCTCCAACCCTGCATCACACAAGACCAAAATGAGAAGCTTATAGAAATCCCCTCCTTTAATGAGATAAGAGAGGCTACCTTTGCTATCCATCCTGACAAGGCCCCAGGCCCGGATGGCTTCTCTGCTTCTTTCTTTCAATCCAATTGGGAGATAGTGGGAGATGCAGTGGCAAAGGAAATCCAACTGTTCTTCATCACCGGGTACCTAAATCCATCAATGAACAAAACTTTTGTTAGACTGATCCCGAAGACAACTACAGCTGCAAAGATAGAGGAATATCGACCTATAGCTCTGTGCAACGTCTATTTCAAGATCATATCAAAGCTGCTGTCTCTACGACTTAAACCAGTCCTAAGCTCGATCATCTCTGAACATCAATCAGCGTTTATCCCAGATAGGGCAATCTCAGACAACGTTTTGATCACCCACGAGGTACTACATTTCCTAAAAGCATCTAAGGCAGAGAAGAGGTGCACAATGGCAGTCAAAACTGACATGTCAAAGGCCTACGATAGAGTGGAGTGGAGTTTCCTAGCTAATGTCCTAAAAAGACTCGGTTTCCATGATATTTGGACGAATTGGATAATGCAGTGTGTTACTACTGTAACCTATGCCTACCTAGTAAACGAGGAAAGCTATGGAGAAGTTCAACCAGAGAGAGGGATTAGGCAGGGAGACCCACTGTCCCCTTACCTTTTTATCCTCTGCGGAGAGGTGCTGTCGGGACTCTGCAAGAAAGCGGCAGCTGATGGCTCTCTCCAAGGCATAAGAGTAGCAAGAGGATGTCCACGCATCAATCATCTGCTCTTTGCAGATGATACTATGTTCTTCACCCAAGCATCTGCAACGAGCTGCAATACATTAGTGAAGATTCTCTCCAGATACGGGGAAGCGTCAGGGCAACAAATTAATAGAGCTAAATCATCCATCACCTTCTCATCCAAAACACCTGCGATAATCAAAGAGGAAGCAAAATCAATTCTGGGAATAAGTAAAGAAGGAGGAGTGGGGAAGTACTTAGGCTTACCTGAACATTTTGGGAGAAGAAAGCGAGACCTCTTCACGTCTATAGTGGATAGAATCCGCCAGAGAGCCCTAAGCCTCTCAACAAGGTTTCTGTCGAAGGCTGGGAAACTGACAATGCTAAAATCCGTCCTCACTGCAATACCAACTTATCCTATGTCTTGCTTCTTGCTTCCCGTCAGCCTGTGCAAGAGAATACAGTCAGTACTAACTAGATTCTGGTGGGATGGACCGCAAGGGCAAAGAAAGATGTGTTGGGTGTCTTGGGATAAGCTAACTCAACCTAAAGGTAATGGAGGTTTAGGGTTCAGAGATATACAACTCTTCAATCTAGCACTCCTTGCAAAAATCTCATGGAGAATCCTAACGGCCCCTAATTGTTTACTCGCACGAGTTCTACTGGGGAAATACTGCCATAAGCAAAGTTTCCTAAAGGTATCACCAACTGGGTCCTGCTCTCACGGCTGGAGGGGGATACTAGCAGGAAGAGATCTACTACAAGGCAACTTAGGAAAGGCCATAGGGAACGGAAATACTACACACGTTTGGAGAGACTCGTGGATATCTACCGACACATCCCTAAAACCCTATGGACCGATCCAAGAAACAGTGCAAGACTTAATGGTGGCAGACCTATTAACCTCAGAACTAGAGTGGAATAAAGCAAGATTGGAGGAGCTTTTACCTGACTTCGCTTCCCAAATCCAATGCATCCACCCAAGTAAGAGCAGAGCGGAAGACTCAGTCATCTGGCTCCCACTGCCATCGGGGGTTTACTCCACACGCTCAGGATATAACTCTGTTGCAACACCAGCTACATCTACTGCAGTACAAGCAACCCAAGGGGGCTTTGACTGGGTGAAGGACGTATGGAGCGGCTCTTTCTCACCCAAGATGAAGATGTTTGTGTGGTCTATACTACGAGACGCCCTGCCGTTAGGGGAAAACCTACAAAAGCGAGGAATGGGACCGGATGTCAAATGTATCAGATGCCAAGAAAAGGAAACAAAAACCCACATTTTTTTTACCTGCCCCTACGCCAAGGAAGTGTGGGAATCCATTCCTCTGTTTCGAGCAGTTCACATAGCTGATAATGAAAGCTTCGAAAACGCTATCATCAAATTCCGCAAAGCGATTTGTCTCCCCCCATCAGGAATCAGTGGCAATATACTACCCTGGATCTGTTGGGCGATTTGGACCTCGAGAAACACCCTGGTTTTTGAGAATAGAACCTTCAATCCTGCAGAGACAGCAACAAAAGGGTTAATAGCAGCTAAAGAATGGAACTTGGCTCAATACAAAACCCAAGCGCCTACCGTCCATTCGCACACCGATAGAGAGCCAACAACGTCGACAACAACAATCATCGCAGCCACATGCAACACAGACGCGGCTTGGGATAAGGAGCAAAAGAAAGCGGGACTGGCATGGACTATCTCGGATCCCTCTTCGTCTATCGCAGTGGAAGAAACAACCACCGCAGGCTTCGTCGGATCACCGCTACTGGCTGAAGCCCTCGCGGTTCGAACAGCAGTAGCAAGGGCAGTAGAACTAGGGATCTCCAATCTCAAAGTCTACACCGATTGCACAACGCTCCTTGGAGCTATCAACGGCAAATCGCAGCGAAAGGAAATTATTGGTGTTGTCTCTGACATCAGATCAATCTCCTCTGCTTTCGCCTCTATCCTCTTCTTTCATGTTTCTAGATCAAAAAACTCTCGTTGTGATCGATTAGCGAAAACGACTCTGCATCAGGATGTAACAAACTTGGGCTAAGGCCCATTGGGTTTTAGCTTCTATTTCTTAATAGAATTTCCGTGACAAAAAAAAAAAAAAGGCCCTTATCATTTGGAACACTGATCCGACCATTCACTAGGATGGTACCATCTTTTGCAATCTGGTACTCCGTCCTATCATTTCGAGCCACCTTATTCAGGTTCTCGTCATGACCCTGAGCTAAACGAATTCGGGTGAGTAGGTCGGCTTGGTTAACCGCCTCCAGCCCGAGTGGTTCAGACTCATTAGTCAATGCATTCAACTGCAGAGAACGGACCGTCCCTTCCAGGTCGCCCGCCTCCCGTTCGGCCGATACATCCGCCCTCCTCCGGCTCAAGGCGTCTGCGACCAGATTGGCCTTGCCCGGGTGATAGGAGATGTCTAGATCGTAATCAGCCACAAATTCCATCCACCTCCTCTGCCTTAAGTTTAACTCAGGCTGGGTGAATATATACTTCAGACTCTTGTGGTCCGTAAGTATCTGAACCTTGGCGCCATACAAGTATGACCGCCAAATCTTTAAGGCAAATACTACCGCAGCCATTTCGAGATCATGGGTGGGGTAGTTTCCCTCATGTTTTCTCAACTGCCTTGATGCGTAGGCAATGACCTTTCCATTCTGGGTCAGTACACAACCTAGTCCAGTTATGGACGCGTCGGTATAGACCACATATGGTTGGTCGGCCTCCGGAAGTACTAGGACGGGTGCGCTGGTCAACATGTCTTTAAGCGCGGAGAAACATCTCTCACACTCCTCAGACCATGTGAACTTAACGTCCTTCCCAGTCAACCGTGTCATAGGCTGAGCCAAGCTTGCGAATCCTTTCACAAACTTTCTATAGTAACCTGCCAGCCCTAGGAAGCTCCTGACTTCCGTGGCACTGCGTGGTCGGGGCCAATCCTTGATCGCCCTGATCTTCTCTGGATCCACCGAGACACCTTGGTCGGACACGATATGGCCGAGGAACCCAATACTCTTCTGCCAAAAACTGCATTTGCTGAGTTTAGCATAAAGTTTGTGTTCCCGTAATCGTCCTAGCACGGCTCTCAGGTGTTTCCTATGAGATTCCTCATCCTTAGAGTAAATCAGGATATCATCAATGAAGATGATCACTGATTCGTCCAAGAAGTCTTGGAACACGCTGTTCATCATTTTCATGAATGCAGCAGGTGCATTGGTCAGACCAAATGGCATCACCACGAACTCGTAGTGACCGTACCTGGTCCTAAACGCTGTCTTTCTAATATCATTTGGCTCTATAGGGATCTGATGATACCCTGAGGCCAAATCGATCTTAGAAAACCATTTAGCTCCTTTGAGTTGATCCAACAATTCGTCTATCCTGGGCAACGGGTACTTGTTCTTCACAGTAACCCTGTTCAACCCCCGATAGTCGATACACAGACGCATGCTACCATCCTTCTTTTTCACAAAGAGGACTGGTGCACCCCAAGGGGAGCTACTTGGACGTATGAACCCCTTGTCAAGCAATTCTTCTAATTGCTTCTTCAGCTCAGCCATCTCGGCCGGAGCCATTCGGTACGGACTCTTGGACAGCGGAACTGTCCCTGGCTCTAGTTCAATCATAAACGGTTCGGGCCTAACAGTATCAGGGGGAACTCCCTGTAGCGCCTGAAACACATCTCGGAACTCAGACACCAACGAATCCTCTGCAGGGTCTTTCAGACAAACAGAACAGTCGGGCTCCGTAGTGGTGATTGTGGCCAAAAAGGACTCGCAACCCTGTTTCAGCATCCGTACTGCTCGGACTGCTGATACCACTACTTTTCCTAGAGCCGGACTCAGACCTTGGTACTGAATCGGGTGAAGTCCATTCTCCAATTGCACACGACCCCTATGGCAATCGAGAGTGGCCCGATACCTTCCCAACCAATCCATACCTAAGATCACCTCGTGATTCTTTAGGTGGACACAAATCAGATTCACAGGGAAATCTCTTCCCTGAATTGACACTGGGATATTTGACATATTGCCCAGTGAATGCATTACTTGCCCTCCGGCTGCATTCACTATCACCGAAGTATCCCCAGCGTCCAGACAGAACAGACCCTTTCCGACCAGTTCCGGACTCACAAAACTATGTGTAGCCCCTGTGTCGAAAAGTACGTGTGTTTCCACACCACCAATCATGAGGGTCCCTATCAGAGACCCACATCAGAATCCCCTAGAACCTTCTAGGTTCCAGACCAAAACAATTCTACTTTTAAAGTAAAAAGATCAAATTCAGAAATTACCAGTGATCGAGTCCAGCGACCCGGAAGCACTGTCATCACGGGACAGCTCGTAAACCCGAGGGTTTGAAGCTGGCCTGCTCTGGCTTGGTTTGCCATTGTCTCCACGACCCTTCCCTTGACCTCCACGTAGCTGGGGACAGTCCGTCTTGTAATGTCCACTCTTGCCACACTGGAAACAAGTAGGAGAGCCGCTTCCTCCAGACTGGCCTGAGTTCTGGTTTGGTCGAGTGCAGTTCTGGATCTTATGGTCCATACTGCCACATCGCACACAAGCCCCCATGGCCTTCCAGCATTCACCTGGATGGTGTTTGCCGCACTTAGGACACTCAGGTCGACCACCAGAGGTCTTGCCTCCGTCTACCTGGTCCCATTTCCTCTTTCGGTCGTTGGTCTTGCCAGACTGGCCAGACTGCGACTTAGCCTTAACCTTGGCTTCCTCAGCTAGGTTAGACTCCAAAAGAGCCATTCGTTCGACCAGCTCATTCACGGTGCTGAAGGTGCGGATCGAGCAGTGGGTCTTCAGTTCAGGCCTTAAGCCTCGGATGAACCGACGGACCTGGACTGCCTCGTCCTCAAGCTCCCTTCCAACAAACCGTCTGAGCCGGTTGAACTCCTCTTCGTACTCCCGTACGGTTCTGCGGCCTTGGACCAAATCTAGGAATTTAGCTTCCAGACGGTCCCAAGCCTCTGCAGGAAAGTATTTGCGGTTGAATTCCACTTCAAAATCCGCAAAACTTCGGAGACTTCCATTGGTGCGCTTATCTAAAGCCAACCACCAATTATGTGCGTCCCCTTCCAGGAAGTGGATCGCAATGTCTCTCTGATAATCCTCTGGGCAACGAGTAGAATTGAAGTTTCGGACAAGCCTACTCCTCCACTCGTCTGCCTCTATGGGATCGGTGCTACCTGAGAAGTGTTGCGTACCCAGACGGGTGATGTGCTGCAACAAGCTCAGATAGTCCACCTTCTTCTCAGTCCTTACGGGTGGGTCGATCTCAATCACCTCAGCCGTTTCCCGGGCCGTACCATTTGCTATGGGCGTTGCGGTAGGTGGCGCTTGACCCACTGATGAGTTCACCAAAGGGGTGACCATCTGAGTCATAGCAACCATCTGATTGCCCATAAGCTTCATGGCTTCTAGCACGTCCTTCATGGACGGCCCTGCGGCCTGGTTTCCTTCACCATCGACTGCGCCTGTACGTGGGTCGACCCGACGCTCGGCATTTGAGGATTCTACTTCCTCTTCATGCTCCTGGTCGTCCTCCCTTATCGTACCATCAACTCGCCCTGGAGTAAGGGTTGCCGGATCTCCTGTTGTTCCTGCACCGGTGTTAGCTACAACCGGATCGGTTGGTAACCCGGCCGGATTGACATCGTCCACCCGTTGGCTGGACTGTCCGGTCGCTCCCTTACTCTTTCGAGTTCTTCCTGATTTGCTTTTACCACCCTAAGGATTCCAGACAAGTTAGTACAAGGACAACATAATAAAAGAAGAGAACAAACAGAATCCCTAGGCTAAGCAATCAATAACCTCACCGTGAGACCTTAATCAGCGGGCTGCGAGTGTGTGTGTAGACTACCATAACCCAACTATCCTAGAATCAAGCATGCTCTGATACCAACTTGTAAGACCCGATCCTGGCCTCTCGGCCCAACTGGATCCGCAGACTTACTTATTGTTTTCTTTGCTTGTTTGATCCATTTTTAAGTCTTTTATTTACTAAGTCATATTCAAATATGAGGTTCATAAACAAAGTGACCAGATAGTACAGCGGAATAAATAATAACTTAAAAAAAACATCCTTGTAGTTTACATTATAATACTCCTAATCATGTGATCCAATACATAGTTTCTTAATAGTCTCGTAAACAATAACTAGTTCTTCCCTAGCTTCGTTTACCCACACACGGCACAGCTTCTCACTGATAGAGCCTTCACGGTTCCTTGGCTTGACCACCACAAGCCGCATTTCCTGAAACCATAACCAATAAGCATTTAATCATAACCGAAGTGATATCGGATTAATCCTACATGTTTTGGTTTGGTTCCTAGAAATTTAATAAACCTTAAACAACATTATTATATGAACAAAATGATTTGGAACTGCCTATCATATCCTAAGTCTATCAACCAACCACCCCACGACTTAGAATAGATAGACAGCCCAGACAAAATATCAGAACACGACCAGTCCGTATCGTCCCAAAGACCAGTCCGACTATCCGGACAGAATCTAGGTTCGACCGGTCAATCTTGAAGTCCGGCTCAAAGGCCCAACGGACTCCCTTACCTGATCCAGTACTGGCCTGGATCCATACCATTGAGTAAGGCCCAAGCTCAGCCCGAATTGATCATCAACCGGCCAGACCTTGCGACTCACTACTCCGGTTAGACAACTGTGCATACGTCCTTGACTTAAGGTTTGGGACTGAACCATATGGACCGGACAGAACCTGCATCCATTGGCACCCTTTGGAACTCGCACCCTTTGGTATCTCGTGCCCCTTGGTCATTGACACCTCCTGGTCTATGGTACCTTATAGTACTCATAACTCTCTGGTATCCCATACCATCTGGTTACTCGTACTCTTTGGACTCTCATGACCCTTGGCACTCATGACTCTTGGCAACTTGTACCCTTTGGTGACTTTCCAAAACGTTCAGGCCAACCCCTTAATCATTGGTACGAACCGCACTGTCCCGCATAACCGACTCATGGTCTAGTTAGTGGTTAGGGTGTGACCATTCAAGTCAAGGGATGCAACCCTTGGGCCCAACAGACACAACCCTTCGTGCATCATCTGAAAGAAGAGAAAAAGATAGACTAGAAACAGATAAGGAGAAACGGTTGGGACTAATGAACCGACCAGATCCTCGGTTCGACCACAAGGGCTAACCGTAAGGTCTGATGGGACCAAAGCCCATACCATACCTTCTGAACCACGACTGGGTTCTCCAGGTTCTTCTCTCCATTCTGATCTTCCATATTGACCAGAGGTTGTTTCACAAACGATCAGAGTCGCCGGAAAACTAACCACCACTCAAACAGCCTCGGTATTGACCGGAAACTCTCTCTTTCTCTCTCTCTCTTTCTCTACGACTTTCTCTGAGTATTTTACTCTGGAACTGGATGAGAAAAGTGAATGGGACGAGGCCCTATTTATAGGAAATGAGGGGGTAAGTCTTGCCCCACGAACAGGCACGACTTGTACCGAAAAGGCATGACTTGGAAAACAGGTTGCACCCCTTTGTTCCCTTGCACCCCAACGCCTATCAGGCCATTATATTGGGTCAGGCTTAAGCCCAAACCATCCCCCAGGCCCCCTAGACACAGCCCACGGCCTTGCCCAAGAGCCCACCGGTCCATGGACCACATGGCTGGACCACCCAGCCCGCCACCGGCCCGGACCCGGACCACTGTCCCGAAACCCGAACAGTCCGTCTAGCTGAGATGAGCTGACTCCCAGCTGACCCAGCTGAGTGAGCTAGTAGTCCAGCTAGTGGAGCTGACTTAGTAGTGAGGGAGCTGGAGTACACTCTACTGAGCTTCTGTGAGCTGGTCGAGCTACTCGTGCACTTTGTCCAGCTACCGTCTAACTCGTTCTAGCTGTCTATTTCTTTCTCAGCTTATTTTGTTAAGTCTTTTCATACTTAACCTTTGTATTTGGACTATGGAACGCTTGCCTTTGATCACAAGGATCGGCTGGTTCGTTTCCTCGAGCCATAGTCCGTCCCGACAATCCTTCTCAGGATTGGGGGCGTGACAGCGTGTGTGCAGACGCCTTAGGCATTTCTGAACTATTGTAGTCCTACTCCATTTATCTATCAAATTCATTCGTTGGTTTTAAGATGAGCGAGCAAAGGTTTAAAGTTCGGGTTATAAGGGCGGGGAGTAGGACGATTATAGTTCATTTTCGGGAATTCGGATTTAGTAGGAGTCATCGAAACCGGGAAGGAGGGACGCGTCCGAAAGCAGGAACTGTACCAGGGTGTGGCACCATTTCAGTTAGGGATTTCTGCTTCCCTCATGGAGATTCTCCAACCTCCCTCTAAAGGTCACCGCAAAAGGGAGCCTGGTGATAACGGACTCTCTCTCGGCTCCTCCGAAGCGAAGCGGTTAAGGAACTCGTCGAAAGTCAACGACCTTTCTCAACCCTTTGCGGTCGGCAACATGCCAAGGCTCTAGACGGTGGTGAGTTCGGGAGCGTTACTAAGGAATTGGAAGGGGTGGCTAACCTGAGGATGGGACAGGTGAAGCGCTGCATCTGGTCGTATCCGTCGCTTGCATACTGTGTTTGGAGCAACAGCAGCAGAGGATGGCAAGGAGAGCTTTAGAGTTTGGAGAATCAGCTGGCTTTGGATTGCATGATTGACTTGGATGATAATGGTTCGAAGAAGGCTTTCTGTGTGGTCCCTTCCACGGAGATTGTTATTCTTGATTCCGACGATGTGATGAAGATGCTATTTAGAAACCCAAGCACCCGTTTCAGTCGAGTCTGGTGCAGCATCAGAAGGGACAAGGCGATGCGGTGCCTGTGACGCCGCAGTCCGCTTTTGAGGAGGTTGTTTTGGGGAAGGAACGGGAGATGTCTTGTGCCATTACTGCATTGGTGGAGGGACAAAGTAGCAGAGACAACCTCCTTGCTATAGAAAACGGTATGGTCTTGGACAGAGATGTCTGCGTGGGACAAACGAGAAGAGAAAAGGTCCTTGCCATTGGAAATGGTGTGGTCAACGATAAGGGTGTCTATGCGGGCGTTGAGGATGATGAAAGTGGTAATGAGTCTGAAGCAGCAGATGAGGATCTTGGTAATATCTGGAATGAAAAGACCATGTCATTAGTGTGTTCCAAGGATGCAGAGACCTCATGCAATGAATCAAAGACCGATGAAGTGGAAGGCGGTGCGCACTCCTTCATGCTAAGGGACGACAGGGGTTATGGTTGCCGTGTCTGCGGAGTTATTGACAAAAGCATCTTAGATATTGTGGAGGTGAACTTCAGTAAAGCGAAAAGGTGCACAAGACCGTATGCTTCCGAATCTCGGATTAAAAGTTTGGGGATTCAGATTTTGAGATTTAGTTATCTGCAGAAGGGCGGATGATAGGTGGGCTCCCTGCTCATCCGACGCATGCTAGCAAGATGAAGCCTCATCGGGTAGCTCATTTGAGGTTGTGGGCGGTGCCTCACCGCAGGGGGATTGTATCGTGGCTCATGCTCCGGGTTCTGGAAAAACCTTCACGATCATCAGTTTCATGCGGAGCTTCCTTGCAAAGTATTCCCAGGCTAAGCCACTGGTTGCGCTTCCAAAGGAAAATTTTTGTCTACCTGGAAAAGAGAGTTTGTGAGGTGGCAGGACAGAGACACTCCACTGCTTGACTTCTACAGTGCTAAAGCAGAAGACCGTGCACAACCGCTGTCCATTCTTGAAACGGTGGGCAGAGAAGAAGAGTATCTTGTTTCTGGGTTACAAGCAGTTTTTCAACCATTGTCTTTGGCGTTACCAACACCGACATCACCAATTGGGGCCGAGTAAGGATAGTAATAAGCGCCCCGGATAACACCCTGAAACCGCTAGCGGGCAAAGGACGAGTGGATGTCACACCGAAATCGGGGACGAAAGGACGAGTGTTAGGAATTGGGTATGCTTGATCGAAGTGGGGGAGAACAACAAGGCAAAGCAAAGAAGACCTATGAAACCTCGAAGCAAGTAGTACCGCCTGAAGTGACTTGGGAGTAGTATAAAGCTGCAGTGAGTTCGCACCAAGGGCTAGCTTGAATTGCAGAAACCGTTGGAAAAATATTGGGGAAAGGATGTTAAGTATTGGGAGTACACGAGCGGAATTCGGGGCCGAATTCCAATAAGTGGGGGAGATTGTAACATCCCTATCCCGGGCCCAACATTTTTTCCATGGGATCGGGCTTCTCTACGGCCCGATTAGCTAGAAAACCTAGGTCTCTCCTCCCCATCCTTATAAAAAGGATTGCAGCCACCTTCTTTTTGTCCTATTCACAAATCGAGGCGGAGCTCTGCAGAGATTCCCGGAGAACTGGAAACCCTAGCCGTCGAGCTCTCATCCTTGCGCCGCCGTCTTTCTCTTTTCTCCTCTCTCTTCTCTCCTCTCTTCCGCGCGTCTCTCTTCTTCTTCTCTCTCTCCTCGGCGTCCGATCTCTCTCTTTCTCTCTCCTTGCCGGCGGCGTGTTGGTGGTGGTCGTGGTGGTGATCGCCGGTGGTGGTGGTGTAGCTGATTAATCGGGTGGTTCAGATCTCATCTTCACTCGCTCTTGTGTCCAGCTCTAAGTTAAAGTGAGGTGATCCGAACCCAGTTTCCTCTCAAGTCCTTTATATTATTCTTGTTGGAACTAGGTTTGTTTAGCTCTTGCGTGGAAGTTAGGGTGTTAGTTCATGAGGGATCTAGGTTGCTAGATGCATGAACCATGATGCATAAGAACTATCGTACTGATTAAAAGGGACATTAATGGACTGCCTTGTGTTGATGTGGCTATCGTATAATGAATGCTTGTGTGTTGTTTGGTCCCATGTGATGATTGAGATTTCTCTTAGCATCTTGTTTAACGGTTGTTTATGATACCCTTGTGTTAAGTGATGGATGCCTGTATGTTAGCGAGTTGTCTTTGGTATCATCTATGTGAAGTGTACAGTGTGAGACACCGATATCGGGTGGTGTCTTGAGCATGAGAATGAGTAAGAGTCTAAGTGTAAGTGAATGAGTAAGTGAAAAAGGAAGTGTGAGTATGAGTAAGAGAACGAGAATGTGAAAGTGGAAGTGTCAATGAACTTGTTTGTAGTCCTGCTTGGGCCACCGAGAATGGGTGGGCGTCTAGGTCTAGGGTGTGATGTGTTGTGATGTGTAATGAACCGCGCGAGGGCGGGATATAAATAAGAAAGTGTAGTGGCGCCTTAGGATTGAGTCAAGCCAAAGAAGGTGGCTGTGTAAGGCTATGAATGGCCGGGGGGCAGACAGTGCAAGGTGGCCAACGTGCTGCAATCCGGGTAGCCTCTAGGAAGCTGGGCGGGTACGGATGCTCGGAAGAGGCGCCGTCCAGGATAAGCCGGAACGCGTAGGGACATCCGTAAACGGCTATAGAGTCCTACGTCTAGGTTGATTGGAGTCAGTTTGCTCTTGTTTTGTTTGTCGGGTCGGTCTCTTCTATTAATGAGTGTTGTGTAGCAATGACTGAGTTCATTGTATTGATTGACGGTTAGGTTGCTAGAATTGATGTTGTGAAATGTTTTATGATGCATTGTTGATTGTAGTGGCTAGTCAGTCCTGGTTCCCGCATAGAGTAATGTAGAGTGTCTTGCGGGCAGGCTGGTCTAGAGTCACTTCACTGAGTAACCCAATACTCAGACCCTCCCTTTCCTTTTCCCTGTGCGCAGGACTGTAAGTAGAAGTGTATGGATACGGGTGGATCAGAATTTCAAAGAAAGCAATGCGATCGTCGACTCATGGAACCAGTAACTGACATGGCGGGTTGCCTATAAGGGTATACGCATGCCTATAGCTCCCTTTCGATAACCCCGGTCGATCCCCGGGGGATAGGGATGCTACAAAGAAGGTGATGAAAACTTCTACGTTACATTTCCATGTTCAAGAAGGTGATGAAAACTTCTACGTTACATTTCCATGTTCAAGAAGGTGTTGGAAACTTCTACGTTACATTAAACATGTTCAAGAACGCGGTCAACGCGGCAGATTCCACGGCGTAGAAGCGTAGGGCGGTCTCTCACTGTCCCGACTATAGGCTGATCGGGAAAAGACTCTCGGATCTTTTGGAAAAATCATATTTTCTTTCACTTTTTACGTAATTTCACTATTTAAGAATAACTTTTATTTTCAAAAATGTCAATGAAAATATAATTACAAAGATTATATTAAGGTTATTCTTCAAAATCACTGATTAACTTGATTGTGACACATGACATTTATATATTTAAAATTTTGATATCTCTTAAACTATCTCAAAACTAAAAATATATATACAATGACAATAAAAAATGATTTTGGTAAAATAATAATTATAAACGGATGGGCTGGCAGGGCCTGACAGTAAATATATTATTATCGTTGTATATATATTTATAATCATTATATATTTTAACACATGTAAAAATACTAGAAGAAAATTACTATCAGACAATCTTTTGAAATTCTCTTTTATTTATGATTTTAAAATGGAAAAATTACTATTAATAATATTTATAATTACTTTAAAAATCATTTTGTTATTATCTTAGTAATATATCATTAATTTTATCTTTTAGGATTTTTTTTAAAAAGAAAACATTATATTTTATAAATCTGTTTTTTATTTAAAATTAAAATACTATTAAATTCTTTTACGTTTTTGTTTAGAATTTTAGAAAAGGAAAATTACTGTGATATAACCTTTTACAAAATTCTCCTCTTTAGAATGTCAGAAAAGGTATATTGCTATCAAATAATTACTTCTATTTACTAATAATAATTAAATTACTATTTTTACAATTTTTAACAATATTATTTTAACACTAATTTGTTAATTAAATAACTTTTAGTTTCATGTTCATCATCAAATTCTCTCTTAAAAATGTTATCAAATAACTTTTTACAATTCTCTTTTTGTTAGAACTTAAACATATGATACAAATCTAAAAAAATTATCAAAAATTATTTTACAGTTTTTAAGGTTTTAGAAAAGGAATTTAATATCACATAATCTTTTACAATTATAATTTGTTTAGAAAAATAAAATTACTATCAAATAATTATTTTCAGTAAATATTAACTATATTTAAGAGTTTCCTTTTTCAATATTCATTTTTTCAATATCACTAATATTTTTACAATTTTTCTTGTTTATTGATATATGGTGTTTTATACATCATTGTATATATGTTTTCTAATTGGTTTTCAAGTCTTTATCGAGTCTTTCTAGTCCTTTTCGAGTCATTACAGGTCTGGAGTTGCACTGGATGGGAGATGGACCTGCTGGAACAAAAGAAGCAGAAAACAGTGCAGTTTGGTGATTTTCACGCAGAACAGTCTGATGACTGTTCCCGATCAAGCGGAACAAGCAGACGGAGTGATCCCGCGATTGTTCCCGACGAATAAGGAAAATACAACATCTCGGGATTTGCCCTAATTATCCTTTTTTCTCTCTGGCCGCATGTGGCTTTTGATATAACTTCTTTTTCTATTTTTCTACATGATTCTACGCTACTTTTCATAGAGAAACAGACTCTAGAGCTTTTTACTTTGTGATTTCATACCTTGTAAAGGGAGAAGGATCTCTCTCTCTCTCGTTTTAGAGAAGATCATCCTGAACCCTCTCTTTGTTTCTGTTATATTTATGCAGTATTATTCATCTATGAACTCTGTGTTTTCTATGTTCATGGCTGAGTAGTCGGCTAGCTTGTCTAGGGTTCTAGGGTGTTGATTTCGTGAGCTAAACATAGATAAGTGAATCCATTGATTGTCTTCATTCATAACTGTTCTTATTGCTTGCATTAAACTGGCCGCTTAATGTTAGATCATAGGTTTAATCTGATCATCAAAAGTGCTTAGGTTGCTAGATCTGTTTTGAATGAGCATTGCATCCCTAATCAGCGAAAGTAGATATTAGGGTGTTTTGTGAACCTATCGGACTTGATCTCTATTGCTTGCGATCGCCTCTCACCTCAACGACAGTTAGACGGTGAGATCGATCAGCATAGTGAGTAGTACCACGACAGTGGACTGTTCTACTTGAGTGATCCGAGTTCTAGACTGTTCTTATTAGCACTTGAATAATTGTTTAGCTCACAAGTTTTAGCACCCGATGAAGTAACCCTAGACTGGCTTCTCTTTAAATTGAATTTACTTTTTGCATTTATTTACTTGCTTTGCACGTTACAAAACTCAAAACCCCCCATATTGTTTTAGCTTAATATTGATCCTATAGAAATAAAGTGTAAGAGTTGGTCTCTGTGGATTCGATCCTAAAGTGCTACATCGACATACCATTCGATTGTGGTAGTGTGCACATTAGGTTAATTGGTGTGCGTGAACACGAATATCAATTTGGCGCCGTTGCCGGGGACCATCTTTTTACCTTTATTTTTCGGTTATTTATTTAGTCTAAGACCTCTAACTTGCTCTTTTCTCTTTGTTGCAGGAGTTCGCAAGGTTTAGAAAATCAGAACAGACAACAGCCAAGGCCTACTGACACCACCATGGGTGATCACGGTCATCAAGATGATCTCGCTGCAGCAATGCAACTGATGCAACAGCAGATGCTTCAGATGCAGCAGACCATCCAAGCTCAACAGGATGCTGCTCAACAGGCTGCTCTCGCGCGGCAGGAACAAGCAGCGCAAACTGTTCCAATCGGGGAGAGAAACCTTCCGCGGAACATTCCTACTACGCGCTCTGCCATTGTTCCTCCACTCTGCACCAGGCAGGACTTCGAGATCAAGCCTGCTCTGATTGATCTGGTGCAAAGAAAAGTGTTCTCTGGTCTCTCTGCAGAAATTCCAATGGAGCATATTGAGAATTTCGAAAAAGTCTGCAGTTTCACTCGTGCGAATGGTGTGCCACCAGACTACATCAAGTGCATGCTATTCCCATTCTCTCTTGATGGAAAAGCTGCACGGTGGTTGAACTCTCTCCCTACCGGCTCTCTCACTTCGTGGGAACAGGTCCGATCAGCGTTCCTCAACCATTTCTACTCTAAGGCGAGAACAGCTACATTGAGGAACAAGATCACCTCATTCAGACAGCTCCATGATGAGCCTTTTTGTGACGCATGGGAGCGTTTCAATGACTACCAGAGAGAATGTCCTCACCATGGATTTGATGATGATTACCTCGTGGGCATTTTCTATGATGGGGTGGACTGGAAATACCAAGGTGCTCTAAACTCTTCGAGCAATGGAGACTTCATGACTCAGACCACTGATGGAGCGCTCAAGCTGATTGAGAACATGGCATCTAGCTCAACCAATGAGAACCAGGAGAGCGATCGCTCCAAAGAAGTCAACAGTGTACACACCCAGAAAATTGAAGAACTGACAGCTAAGGTCGATCAGCTACTGCAAAACAACCAGGCACAAGGATCTGGGTATCAGAACACCATCCCGCAGAGCAATCAGCAAGTTGTTCCAGCCGCGAGTGCTCCAACTGCAGGGAACAGTCCGCCGGATGATTTGAAAAATCTGAACATTATGATGCAGCAGATGCTCCAGAGCCAGCAACTTCAGGTCAAGGCACTGAATCAGGTTACCGTAGACATCAATACCAGGATGGACAGCATGTTCACTGAGCTGAATTCAAAATATGATACTGTGAGCAACCACATAAAGAAGATTGATGTTCAGCTTGCTCAAACTGCTGAAACTGTTAAAAGACATCAAGAGATCATTCGTGGAAAAAGTGTGATGAATCCTAGGGTTGAGCACTGTAATGCAACCGAGCAGAGCCGTGACAAATCTGAGGAAAAACAAGCGGAACAACTGTTCGCTGAGATTGTTCTGGGCGCAGAACAGAGAACAGAGCAGTCTGCTAGTTCTAGAGTGACTGCTCCCGCGACTGCTCCCGTTCCCGACGGATCTACTGATATTCCACCAGTGCGAGTCTATGTTCCTAAGGTTCCCTATCCGATTCCACCTAGACACCTGAAGGTGTTGCCTAAGGTAGATGACCCTGGAAAATTTGCTTTTCCATGTTCCATTGCTGGAGTAGAATTTGAGGAAGCTCTTTGTGACTCTGGATCTTGTGTGAATCTTGTCTCAAAGGCGATTGTAGACAAGTTGGGCATTGCTGATGTTGAGCCTTCTCAGGTGACTCTGACTTTTGCAAACTCTTCCAGAGCAGTTCCTTATGGCACCATTCGCAACCTTCTTGTCCAAGTTGGGGACTGTGTTCTCCATACTGAATTTCAGGTTGTTGAGATGAACAAGGATCATGAGATGCCTTTGATCTTAGGAAGGACATTTATGGCTACAGTGGGAGCAATCGTTGATATGCCTAATAAGAGAGTCTCCTTCTCCCACATCAACAAGAATGTCTTCTATCAGGCTGTTCCCACCAGATTTCAGAAACTACACGCCTCTTGCATCTCAGTATTCTGTGGAGAAAAGCTGAAGGTTGTTCCAAGGAAGGAGCTTGGTAAAAACAGTGAGTTCAAGGAAGTTCTGAATGGAGATCCTCACAATGATACCAAGAAACTCAGTGGGAATGCAAGGGTGAAAGAGAAAGTCCAGAAGAAAATGGTCAAAGGAGATCCTACTATGACTTTGACACCTCACTGGTGTGATGAGAAATTCATTGAGTATGAGGTAAAGTGCAAGGGTACCTCTAAACCTTTCTCTAAAGTCAGAGTTATTCTCACTGATGAGCTGAAAGAGAAAGGAGAAGCTGCTGTGAAAGGGTTGTTGAGCAGAGTTTTGAAGCTGAACATGTCTGATTGTGGAGCTTGTTTTGGAACAAGCCCTCATGCTCAACCCGACTGATCCCTGTCACCAAGTCAAGCTAGTGACTTTAACCAAGCGCTTGGTGGGAGGCAACCCACTGGTAAGTGTAAATATAACTTGGTTTTGTTTTTGTTTGCTTATTTTCGTTTTAGTTTATTGAGTTTCAGGTCAAAAAGCAGAAAAATTCGAGATACTTCGAAAAATTCTGGGTTGCAGAAACGGAGCTCCCTGTTCTGCAGGAGCCAAGAACAACCGCCCAGGTGAAAATCTGGCGACAGAACACCCAGAATTTTTCGGAGCACCCGCTCCAGGTAAGTATCTCGACCAAAAAAATTTGTATATTCTGGTTTTCACCTTCTCTCTGATTTATTTTCACACCGAGACGTTGTGAAGTAAGTCTGGGGGAGGGTCTTCGTCGTTTACTAACTCGTTTCTTTCTTTTGTTTATCTTTTGAGTCAGTCTGAGTCAGTTTTTAGGATCGAGTCAGTCAAAGTTTTGTGGGAATTAGGACCTTATTCTGTGTTGATCACTAACCACCTCGTGCTTTAGTTGTCTTATTCAGTGACCTTAGCAGTGGCGAAAGACACACATGTGGACCCGGAACACCCTGACATATCTCACTTGATTCTCCAGAAGTTCTCAGCCGATCAGGTTACACTGGGTAGACTTAACTCCAAATAACTTGAACCTAATCTGGACTGAAATTCTTCTTGTTATGGGCACTAGATCAGGGAAACGAGAACTACACTCAGGACTTCTTATTCTTTCTATCCATCTTGTTGTTCCTGAGTGGCTAGCTCATCTTTAGCTAGTTCCCACCCTGCGCCTTAGCCTTTATTCCGCCTTCATGCATTTGTTTTTCAGTGTTCTATGTGCAGATATGTGCAAAAAGGTCGGAGAGGAAAGGATCGACGCAGCCTCTTACTCGTTACTGCTGCGCAGATTCAGTCAGAAGGAGAACAAGCAGATTAAGGGAGCAAACCGCTCCATAACCAACGAGCTGTTCAAGAACATGGGTGGAGAACCAGAATGATTTGAATCAAAACCACCAGTGGCATCCTTGACATCACATGTTACCTCCTTCTTCGTCACCTCACCATCTCTTTTTGTACTTGTAAAAAAAAAAAAAAAAAAAAAAAAAAAAATTTAAAAAAAAAAATCTATCTTTCATTTTATTTAGCATATGGTGATGAAGAAGGAGAAGAATTCAGGATACATGAGCCATTGGGAAGGTCGAGCAGAAGAGTAGGTATCAATATGAAGGGATGAGGAGCAGACAGATGAGCGGAGCAGTCTGATGATTGTTCCCGAACGAGAAGAACAATCGCTCCTGAGATAGCAAAACGAGTAAGGGACTGTGGACATCAATGGAGCCGTCCTCTCACGACTATTTTGCGCGATATCCTGCATCCACTACGAAAAGTTGGTAGCCCCTAAACACTCTTTAGCTCCACCATAAAATTAGCATGTTCCACACCTAGCCCGTCTACCCTGAATAGTGCTTGTGATGAGAAGCTCACGCTGCTCTTAAATGAATGTAAGGAGTTCTGTCTCGATAGTGTTGCTTTTTCAGGTTTGAGATGTAGAGTATGGAGCCGATTTTCGAACAGCAGTCAGTGGGGTTCTGGTAAGGGTGTGTTGTCATAGTTTTACTGCTTGTATGGTTCAGAGATTCGTGGTTAAGGTATGGTTGCTGAGAATAGGAGAGTTCCCACACTTTCAAACCTTTCTCCATGTTCTTGATACTTGGTCTTGTTCGAGGACAAACAAGGATCTAAGTCTGGGGGAATTGATATATGGTGTTTTATACATCATTGTATATATGTTTTCTAATTGGTTTTCAAGTCTTTATCGAGTCTTTCTAGTCCTTTTCGAGTCATTACAGGTCTGGAGTTGCACTGGATGGGAGATGGACCTGCTGGAACAAAAGAAGCAGAAAACAGTGCAGTTTGGTGATTTTCACGCAGAACAGTCTGATGACTGTTCCCGATCAAGCGGAACAAGCAGACGGAGTGATCCCGCGATTGTTCCCGACGAATAAGGAAAATACAACATCTCGGGATTTGCCCTAATTATCCTTTTTTCTCTCTGGCCGCCTGTGGCTTTTGATATAACTTCTTTTTCTATTTTTCTACATGATTCTACGCTACTTTTCATAGAGAAACAGACTCTAGAGCTTTTTACTTTGTGATTTCATACCTTGTAAAGGGAGAAGGATCTCTCTCTCTCTCGTTTTAGAGAAGATCATCCTGAACCCTCTCTTTGTTTCTGTTATATTTATGCAGTATTATTCATCTATGAACTCTGTGTTTTCTATGTTCATGGCTGAGTAGTCGGCTAGCTTGTCTAGGGTTCTAGGGTGTTGATTTCGTGAGCTAAACATAGATAAGTGAATCCATTGATTGTCTTCATTCATAACTGTTCTTATTGCTTGCATTAAACTGGCCGCTTAATGTTAGATCATAGGTTTAATCTGATCATCAAAAGTGCTTAGGTTGCTAGATCTGTTTTGAATGAGCATTGCATCCCTAATCAGCGAAAGTAGATATTAGGGTGTTTTGTGAACCTATCGGACTTGATCTCTATTGCTTGCGATCGCCTCTCACCTCAACGACAGTTAGACGGTGAGATCGATCAGCATAGTGAGTAGTACCACGACAGTGGACTGTTCTACTTGAGTGATCCGAGTTCTAGACTGTTCTTATTAGCACTTGAATAATTGTTTAGCTCACAAGTTTTAGCACCCGATGAAGTAACCCTAGACTGGCTTCTCTTTAAATTGAATTTACTTTTTGCATTTATTTACTTGCTTTGCACGTTACAAAACTCAAAACCCCCATATTGTTTTAGCTTAATATTGATCCTATAGAAATAAAGTGTAAGAGTTGGTCTCTGTGGATTCGATCCTAAAGTGCTACATCGACATACCATTCGATTGTGGTAGTGTGCACATTAGGTTAATTGGTGTGCGTGAACACGAATATCATTTATCATTAAAAATTTTAAGTAAAAAACACCATTGAATTTTCCCTAGTCAGGATTTAAAAAGAAAAAAAAAGAAATCTTATTTGGTTCAGATTAAAAGGAAAAAATATTTTACAAATCTCTTTTTTATAGAAATTTTAAGAAAACAAATTATTTTCATATAATGACAGGTTTTTATTGACACGTTCCCAACCTATTTTTTAAATTGACACATGTCACAATCGTTTTGGGTGAAACAATTAATATTTTTTGTTTATAATTTCTAACGCCAAATTATCTATTAGAAAAGACCGTATGTAGTAGTAATTTTTATTTTCTAAAATCCTAAGGAGAACGAATCTTAAAAGACTATTTTTGTAATGATAATTTTTCTTTTCTAAATCTCTTTTAAATCTTAAACAAAAAAGAATTATATCATATTTTCGATTAGCTTTCCGCCCTTTTAATAAGTGTTGTTCCTGGTATGCTTTAGCTCTCTATTAGTTCTCGGGGGCTTCTTGTAGTGAAGCAATATAATGAGGCTGAGGCGCGAACGGTTTCATATGAAGGTGCGTTTGAGTGAGGCTTTCCTTCTAGACTGTTTCTTCATGGTTTCTGCCTTAGTACAGGAGTAGTGGTTCGTTGGTTTTCATCGTGAACATGAGGTTCAGATGAGATCGTTGTGGTTTGGGTGTTTTCACCGTGAACTTGTGGTTCAGATGAGGTCTTGGCTCTTCACGGATAAGTCTTCTATGTTACGTGTTGTCTTGCTTAGTTCATTGCAAGACTTCCGGCTAGTCATCGTCTCTTTAAGTTTTACTCTTGTATCTTTTGAGTGTTTGTTTATGGGTTTGCTTAAGGAGTGTTATGATTTGTTCTATGTTTCTTTTTTGGTATGTAGCCTGTATGTTTTGGGCTCTTGGTCCCCCATTGTGGGTTTAGTTTCCGGAGAAGTGTATGTGTTCCGTCGGCTTTAGTGTTTCAATCTTGTATCATTTCTTTTTTATCAATGAAATTCAGTGGGAAAAGAGATATTTTGTACAAATATTTTTTTTCCTAAATCTTTTTGTAAATTCTGAACAAAAAGAAATTATATCATGTCACAGTCTTAGAAAAAATATTTACATATGTCCCAAAATGTCAATTAGCAACTTTGAAGAACCAAACTTTATATATAAGATAGCAAATGTAGAGAATGCCCTAGTGTTTATTACCTTCTATATTATTAGTTTAATACTCGATTTTGGTTTTTAATTCTATTTGGATATACACAAGCTGGATATACAATACAAGTATAATATATTTAAACTATTACTCCCTCCGTTTCGATTTAATTGTCATTGTAGGGAAAAAATTTCGTTTCAAAATAAGTGTCATTTTAGAGTTTCAATGTAAAATTTATTAAATAAGTTCTCCATTTTATTTTTCTATTGGTTGAAATGTGGTTAGATATATATGTAATTGTGTTTTATCTTGAAAATATATAAAATCATATGTTTTCTTAATCTGTGTGCATAAACCTAGAACGACAAGTAAAATGAAACAGATGGAGTATATAATAACTAGGTTACAAAGAAGCTTCATCTGAGTCAGTTTTTTGCTTTGGTAATTGAAATTGGAACAAAGCTCGTGAAATATTGCTTTCAAAAAGTTTCTAAAATTTCTTATTTAAAAACATGATTTTGTTTTAGAAATATGCTTTTGTTTAAAACAATGCAATGCTATAAATAAATAATTATGTTTTATGTTTTTATATAAATTCAAAATTAAATATATTAAAATAGACAGAATATAAATATATTAATAATAAAACCAATACCATAAATTATCTTTATGCATTTTTTTGTCAACTTATGCATAGTTTTTGTATTAGAGATATATCATATATTTTCAAATATATAGTTTCAATTATTTATGAAATGTAAAAATAATTAATAGGATAATTTTTTTATACATTTAATTTATTTTTATTTTCACAATTTAGTATGAAATCATTTAAATTATTATAAATCACGAATAAATGCTTTATTTTAATTTGAATCATATAATTTTTAGTCATAAATTTATGAGTTTTCTTATATTTTAATATATATATATATATATATATATATATATATATATATATATATATATATATATATACGCTTTCAACAAGTATTTGTCCCTAATTTTTTTAAAATCTCGGTTTTGCATTTTCATTTGGTTCCACCTCTGCATAGTGATTACAGTTTTTTTGTTAGGTCATAAAAATTGTTTTAGTTTCATTATTTTTTTGCATTTTATTGAGTTTGAAGTATATTTTTACATTTAAAATCAATTTTTAAGACATTTGCGTGGAAACTGCTTAAGGGGCATTTCCGGTGGGGAAAGACTCACAGATCGACACGTCCCGGCTGATCCAAGTTGTAAAAGGTGTGGAGCCTCAGAATCTATTACTCATCTATTTTTCCAATGTCAGTATGCAAGGAAGGTCTGGCGTCTCGCCCCCTTCGTGTCTGAAGTGAAAATCAGCGGAATGATATATTTAGCTGACTCGTGGCCTTCGATCTGCTCCAACCAATGTTTACCACCAGCGGGAATCACCTCCAAATCGTTGGCTCCCTGGATACTCTGGAACCTTTGGAAAGCCCGCAACAAATTTGTGTTTGAAGGTTTCTCATGCTCTCCCGAAGATACACTGTCTATGGCGATACAACTGGCGCAGGAATGGGAATCTAACCAGAAACAGGAGCCTGTTAACAGACCATCGCGACCCCTGAAACAGAGCCAACCACCTCCGGGCTCGACAGTGATTCGATCAGATGCTGTTTGGTCTCCAAAGTGGAACAATGGCGGGACTAGGATGGGTAGTTGATGCAGCGCATCTTATGACCGTTGAAGACTTGCACACTGCTCGTCTTACGTGGATAGCAAGGAAGACATTTGTTATTTTTATTTCGGTTTTGTTTTATTAAAGATAAGGATGGTTTATTTCAGTTACGATTGGGAGTTATCTGTATCTATTTAGTTGGTGTATATATTACCCTAGGGATCTATTGTAATCACTACGTGGAATTAATCTATTGCTTTTGCAACCTGAGCTTCTTTGAGCTTGAAGAGGAGAACTCTTAAACCCCTTTGTTTTGTCGACTGTTTCGTCAAGAACAAGATCCGGCTTTGAATTCGAATTCTCCTGGAGAGTTTGAGTTTGATTTCGTTATTAAGCTTCCGCATCTCTATCAGTTGGTATCAGATACAGTACGTTCTGGGAATCCAATTCATCTCGTGACAATGCCTCCGAAGAAGACAAACGATGCTGCAATCCCTAACCGTGAAATTGCAGACTGGACGGAGCTTCGCCAAACCCTCGTGGCGATGCAAGAAAGCATTCACGCTACCATTCATGCGTCTATGATGGAGATGGGTGATATGCTCGCACAGAGACTTACGGGTCAACTTCCTCGCCTTCGAGAAGATGATGCTGAGGAGGAGGATAGGGTCAACCCGTTTGCGGGGTTTGGACCTGTTGGTGATCAGCGACGACACAGGCCCGATGAGGCTTTTGATCGTGGGCGTCAACGATGGGAGTCGGGCTTCAAAGTGGAGATTCCGGAGTTTCATGATGGCACTCGCGGGGACGCACTGTTGGATTGGATGGTCTCTGTTGAGGAAATCCTTGACTTTAAGCAAGTACCAGAAGATCGCAGAGTTCCATTGGTAGCTATGCGTTTCCGTGGTCATGCGGCATCGTGGTGGAAGCAACTGAAGGTTACTCGCCTGCGCAACGGTCGCAATCCCATTCAGACTTGGGAAAAACTGAAGAAACACCTCCGCTCTGCGCTCCTTCCCCACAATTACGATCGCCTTACTTACAACAGACTGCAAAATTTGAAGCAAGGATCGCGATCAGTAGAGGAGTACACTGAGGAGTTTGCTCTATTATTGACTCGGACAGAGATATTTGATACTGAGGAACAACTGGTGTCACGGTTCATTGGTGGTCTTAGGACCCAATTGCAGAATGCCATGGCTCAATTCGACCCAACAACGATTGCTGAGGCTCAGCGACGAGCTATGTCTTTTGAGCAACAGGCGAAGTCTTCGACTTCCAACTGGTTTTCTTCTGTGGCACGCAATCGGACGTCTGAGGTGGGGTCGTCCTCTGCTCCTGCGCAGAATAAGGAACTTGAGCAAGGAGCTGCTGCAAATCCTAAGCAACCTCAACAGGAGGATCAACTGCGACGATCGGCTCGTCTTCCAGCAATCAAGTGCTTCGGTTGCGGTGAACAGGGTCATCGCCATGCTGTTTGCCCTCATCAAAACCGCCGTGGTTTGGTTACCGATGAGAAACCAGACGACAATGGTGTTGTGTATGATTCTTACGGAGAAGATGACGACGCAGAGGACACAGCCTTACCTGTCAAAGGTGACACTGGGAAGCTGCTTGTTGTTAGGCGCTCTTGTACGGCTCCTCGTCGTCAAGATAACCTATGGCTTCGAACGAATATATTTCGTTCCACTTGCACTATTAATGGTCGTGTGTGCACATTTGTCATCGATTCAGGAAGTTGCCGCAATGTTATGTCTGAAGATGCAGTGGACAAACTCGGTTTAGTTCGCGAGCCACATCCAGCACCGTACACGCTAGGATGGCTTGACGAGAGAGTGAACATTCGTATCACTCACCGCGTCTTGGTTTCCTTCTCGATTGGAGACTTCTACAAGGATCGTACGTATTGTGACATAGCGCCTATGGATGTGAGCCACCTTCTGTTGGGACGTCCTTGGGAGTTCGACAGAAAGATCATTCATGATGGTGCTTTGAACACGTATAGCTTCTACTGGGAAACTCACAAGATCGTTCTGTTACCATCCCGTGATGATGCTCTACCAGCACCTCCGTCACCACCTCCACAAGTGCAGCACCATCACCAACCTCGCAACACGACGATGCTTTGTTCTTATGGAGCGTTTGTTTCAGAACTTAAACAGGAAGGCATTGCTTTCGCCATTTTTCCTGCATCATCTTCACGATCCCTTGCGTCTGTCACCGCCTCATCGTTGGATCAGGTTCTCTCAGAGTTTACCGATGTCTTTCCTGCGGATCTGCCTACGGGTTTGCCTCCACTTCGTGACATACAGCATCAGATCGATCTTGTCCCCGGGGCATCATTGCCTAATCGTCCTCATTATCGAATGAGCCCGACAGAACATGAGGAATTGCGACGACAGGTAGAGGATCTGTTACAGAAGGGATATGTTCGCGAAAGTCTAAGTCCCTGTGCTGTTCCGGCTCTTCTCATCCCTAAGAAAGATGGTACGTGGAGGATGTGTGTTGACAGCCGCGCGATCAACAAGATTACTGTCCGATACCGCTTCCCGATTCCTCGTCTTGATGATCTACTTGATCAAATCGGTTCTGCTACAATTTTCTCGAAGATTGACTTGAAAAGCGGCTACCACCAGATTCGTATCAGACCTGGAGATGAGTGGAAGACAGCTTTCAAAACCAGGGAAGGGCTATTCGAGTGGCTTGTCATGCCTTTTGGATTGTCCAACGCCCCTAGCACATTTATGAGAATCATGAATCAAGCTCTACGTCCTTTTATAGGAAAATTCGTCGTCGTTTACTTTGATGACATTTTGATTTTCAGTGCTTCTGCTTCGGACCATGAAGAGCATCTACGCCAGGTACTTTTGGTCTTACGCAAAGAGAAATTTTTTGCAGCTCGTCACAAGTGTGAGTTTGGCGTCGAGAAAGTCCTTTTCTTAGGATATGTGGTGTCTTCGCAAGGACTGTCTGTTGACGAGTCCAAGATAGAGGCCGTACGGTCTTGGCCGATCCCAAAAACAGTGTCTGAGGTACGCAGTTTCCACGGATTAGCTTCCTTCTACCGCCTTTTCGTGAGCCATTTCAGTACGATCATGTCTCCTATTACTAGTTGCATGCGCGATGGCAAGTTCGAGTGGACTCAGGAGGCTTCAGACGCCTTTGAGTTAATTAAAGAGAAGCTCACGACTGCTCCTATCTTGATTCTTCCTGACTTTGAGACGACCTTCGAGTTGCACTGCGATGCATCAAAACTAGGCATCGGTGCCGTGTTGAGCCAGAAAGGGAGACCGATCGCGTATTACAGTGAAAAGCTCGCTGGGGCTCGTGGTCGCTATTCTACTTATGATGTAGAATTATATGCTATTGTGCAAGCCGTGAAGCACTGGCGTCACTATTTGGTGCATCGCGAGTTTATTCTGTTCACCGATCATGATGCTCTGCGCCATCTTGATAGCCAAGCCAAGGTTTCATCTCGACATGCTTCTTGGATTGCTTACTTGCAGCCGTTTACGTTCTCTATTTGTCACCAGCCAGGGAAGTTCAATAGAGTTGCAGATGCATTAAGTCGGCGTCACACATTGTTGTCTACAATGCATGCTTCTGTTGTCGGCTTTGCTTCTTTTGCTGAGTTATATCCGACTGATCCATTCTTCTCTCGGATATTAGCGGATGTTACTGCTGGGATTACTTCTGACTATACATTGGACGATGGCTTTTTGTTTAAGGATTTGCGTATTTGCGTTCCTGACTGCAGTCTGAGGCTTCAGATTGTGAGCGAGCTTCATAATGAGGGCCATGTGGGGCGAGATCGCACACTTCAGTTGGTTTCGCACTCTTATTTCTGGCCATCCTTGCGCAGGGACGTCGAGCGTTTTGTGTCCCGTTGTCGTGTGTGTCAGCAGGGTAAGGGTAAAGCAACTAATGCAGGTCTTTACTTACCATTACCCATTCCTACTCAGCCTTGGACTGACGTGAGTATGGATTTTGTCCTTGGCTTACTTCGTACTCAGAGAGGTTTTGATTCGATCTTTGTCGTGGTGGATCGTTTTTCGAAAATGGCCCATTTTATACCTTGTAAAACGACCACTGATGCAGTCAATGTTGCTACGTTGTTCTTCCGTGAGATTTACAGGCTCCATGGTCTTCCCCTTTCTATAGTCTCGGACAGGGATACTAGATTTCTCAGTCATTTTTGGAGATCTCTATGGAAGCAGCTTGGCACAAGTTTGGATATGAGCACTGCGTATCACCCGCAGACGGATGGGCAGACTGAGGTTACTAATCGTGCGTTAGGTGATCTCTTGCGTTGCCTTGTGGGCGACAACATCAAGTCGTGGGACTCTCATCTTGGCAAGGCTGAGTTTGCTCACAACCATGCTGTGAATAGGACGTTGGGCTATAGTCCTTTTCAGGTGATTTATGAAACAGTACCTCGCTGTCCTTTAGACTTGTCAGTCCTGCCAGATAAGTCTCGACATCATGGTACAGCGGTTGATTTCATCTCTGAGCTCGAGTCCATACATCGTCGTGCTAAGGAGAATTTGGAGCAGGCGACTGTGAAGTACAAGGAAGCTGCAGATGTCAAGAGGCGTGAAGTACTTTTTCAGGTGGGAGATTTGGTTTGGGTGTATTTGACCAAGGACAGGTTGCCTATTCGTGAGTATAACAAACTTCGTTCCCGCAAGATTGGTCCAGTGGAGATTTTGGAACGCATCAACCCCAACGCCTATCGTGTTCGTCTTCCTCCCCACCTGCGCACACATAACGTCTTTAATGTGAAGCATTTGTCCCGTTTCCATGGTGATAACGACCCTGTAGCTTCTGGGACGAAGCTTTCCTCACCGGGGGAGACCTGATGCAGCGCATCTTATGACCGTTGAAGACTTGCACACTGCTCGTCTTACGTGGATAGCAAGGAAGAAATTTGTTATTTTTATTTCGGTTTTGTTTTATTAAAGATAAGGATGGTTTATTTCAGTTACGATTGGGAGTTATCTGTATCTATTTAGTTGGTGTATATATTACCCTAGGGATCTATTGTAATCACTACGTGGAATTAATCTATTGCTTTTGCAACCTGAGCTTCTTTGAGCTTGAAGAGAAGAACTCTTAAACCCCTTTGTTTTGTCGACTGTTTCGTCAAGAACAAGATCCGGCTTTGAATTCGAATTCTCCTGGAGAGTTTGAGTTTGATTTCGTTATTAAGCTTCCGCATCTCTATCAGTAGTCCTCTCTCCCTCTGTACATCGTCCTTTCCACAAGCGAATGGACTTCGTGGCTTCAGCTCTCATGGCAGAAGGTTTAGCACTCCGGGAGGCGGTTCGCTTGAGCGTACGAGAGGGAATGAAGTCGGTGGTCTTCGAAGCAGACTCTGCCCAGCTGATCAAATCACTAAACTCTGGGAAATGCATTCCTGAGTTCTATGGAGTAGTTGCAGACATTTTATCTCTATCTTCCTCCTTTACTTTTGTTTCATTTGCTTGGATTTCTCGAGAGAAAAACCTACAAGCTGATGGGCTAGCAAAGTTTGCGTTGAATGTAGTTGAGAACCCTGTGGTTAATGGAGCAATTATGGCTCCCAACTAACTTCCTTTAATGAGTTAATATGAGTTTCAAAAAGAAAAAGTCCTTTAAACAGATCATTCAATTTAAAATATGAATATATTAACATCAATTTAATGTTCTTGTTTTATTTAATAAATTTAAAACTAGGATATAAAATTATACACTTAACTAAAAAATGATGATTCTCGTAAATTATTTTCATTTGAACTTTAAATATTTAAATTAAGAAAGTCTATATAGAATCTTTTTTAAAAATAAATTCAAAACTACCTTAAAACTAACTAAAATAAAAAATAGTTACAAATTTAAATAAATTTATATAAAACTTAAAATATATAACTTATGAATGCAATTATAATTACTATTAAATAATTCTTTTAAAAATTAATTCCATATTTTAAAATCACGGATCAAAATCTACTTTGGGTTAGTAAGAAAACAAAAATATTGAATGTGTAAAATTATAAGTTATTACATGAACATATTGCAAATAATTCGTCCATTTATTGATATAAAATTATAAATGATCAAATCCAGTATTATTTTTGTTCCGAATAGAAGTAAAAAAAAAATTTTAAAAAAAACATTTTACTTTTTTACATTGGCTTGGTTTGGTTCGGTTCACTTTTTTTTTTTTGTCAACTGGTCACTTTTGGACCTTTAATCCTCAAACTGAGGTAAGTGGGGGTCGAACCCCCGACGTCAGGGCCCGAAGGCAGAGCTCAGCAGCCACTTGGCTACGAACGACCCGACGGTTCGGTTCACTTAAACTCCAATTCTACCAGGAAAGAAAATAGAAAACCAAATCAACGGTTGGAGAAAAATAGAAGACGAAGCAGTTTCTCACAAGAAACCACCATTTTTCATTTCGCGTCTCGCAGAGAGACAAAGAGTGACTTCTGAAAGAAATGGAACACGCGTTGTTTATGGCTTATGTATTCACCGGAACTTTCCTCGGAGTGTTTAACGAAGTGGGCGGACTCGAGATACTGTCGAAATCAAAGCTCGAGAAGTGCGAGAAGACAAACGACTCAGGGAATCTCAATTGCACAACTAAGATCGTCTTGAATCTCGCTGTGCCCAGTGGCTCCGTAAGCCTCTTTAGTCTCTAACTGTTGTTTTAACTTTTGCGATGAATAATAGCAATCTTGTATGTACTCATCAACGTGTTGGTCTCTTAACGAATAAGAGCGGAGGAGAGGCTTCGATTGTAGCCGAGATCGTCGAGGTTGAAGATAACTCGAGTACCAACATGCAAACCGTACGGATCCCACCGGTTATCACAGTGAACAAATCAGCAGCATATGCTCTCTATGACCTAACTTACATTAGGGTATGTTTGACTGACTAAAAGTTTTAAATGGGTTTGGTTTTGAAGTTGATGATTATTATATTAACATGAGTTGTTTTAATATTGCTCCAGGATGTGCCTTATAAACCTCAAGAGTTTCACGTTACGACCCGAAAGTGTGAGCCAGATGCTGGACCAGATATTGTAGAAATATGCGAGAGGCAAAAGCTTTCTTATATATATATTTTTTTCTTTATATTTGTTTCTTTCTTGTTTAGCTTAACGGGTAATACTTATCTGGAACAGGTTGCGTGATGAAAAAGGCAACGTTCTAGTTCAGACTCAGCCTGTCTGTTGTCCATGTGGACCGCAACGAAGATTGCCTTCATCTTGTGGAGATATCTGTACGTTGTTTCAAAACATTCACTCTCTTTTGTACGTTTTCGTAGAATATTACAACTCTCATTTTCTTCGCTTGACTTTGATTAGTTGAGAGGTTGATAAAAGGCAAAGCAAACACTGCTCATTGCCTACGCTTTCCAGGTGACTGGTACGAATCCTCCTCCCATGTTATTACTTACACTTATGCTTCTTGAATTTTGATTGATATCTCTCTCCTCTAGGTTCCACGTTTTCAGCATCGGACAACGGTCTCTAGGGTTTAGCGTGCGTGTGGAGTTGAAGACAGGAACTAGAGTTTCAGTATGTTTACTTCAAACTGGCTTTGTTCTGAGTTGTTCAGTCTTTTATAAATTATTATTTTTTTAATTGCAGGAAGTGATCATTGGTCCTGAAAATAGGACAGCAACTGCAAATGATAATTTCCTAAAGGTTAATCTCATAGGAGACTTTGCTGGTTACACAAGTATTCCTTCTTTTGAAGACTTCTATCTTGTAATCCCAAGAGAGACGACGGCTGTAGAGGGACAACCAGGGAGCTTAGGTGGAAACTACTCAATGTGGATGCTGCTTGAGAGAGTGAGGTTTACATTGGATGGCATAGAGTGTGACAAGATTGGTGTTGGCTACGAAGCTTTCAACAACCAACCAAGTTTCTGCGCTGCACCATACTGGAGTTGCTTGCGTAATCAACTATGGAACTTCCGCGAGGTCAGTAGTTATAAGTTATAGCCTTTCTTTAACATTGTTTCATACAAGTTTTATTTCAGGCAGATGTGAACAGGATCAGCAGACACCAATTTCCTTTGTATGGACTAGAAGGAAGATATGAGAGGATTAATCAACATCCAGTTATGTTTTCAGCTTTTCATAGTTTTCTGAATCAGTTGAACATAAAGATTTGTGGTTGGCTTATCAGATTTTTTTCTTTTATATGATACAGAACTCAGGGCCTCACTCGTTTTCCATTGGAGTCACGGAAACACTCAACACAAATCTAATGATTGAACTAAGAGCTGATGATATTGAATACGTTTTCCAGAAGTAAATTTAAAAAGTTTTCAACCCTTTTTTTTATGAGAACTATGATTATAAAGTAAAGTAACGTTTATGTGGTTGTAGGAGTCCTGGTAAGATCATAAACATTGTAATACCGACATTCGAGGCACTTTCACAATTTGGAGTTGCTGCGGTCACAACCAAGAATACTGGTGAAGTAGAAGCTTCTTATAGCTTAACGGTAACACCTTCTAAAACTGAATCTTATCTGCTCGTCTGATGGCTTGAAAGTTCCTTCCATATAGTAATTGCATCTTATTTCCTCCTGCGCAGTTTGATTGCTCCAAAGGTGTGGCTTTCGTTGAGGTAACTTACTCTGATCAGTTATTCTTATAAAGAACAATAACTGTTTAGAGGAATATTACAAACTTGTATATATTGTTTCAGGAACAATACTTCATTATAAAACCAAATGAGGTTACAACTAGATCTTTTAAGCTATACCCTACAAAAGATCAGGCTGCAAAATATATGTGCACAGGTGATTCAACTCCACCATTAGAAGTGTTACTCTTACGTTTCCCTGATTCTTTGCATAACAAAAAAAAATGCTTTGTTTTTTTTTTCTGTGTGTGTAGCTATACTTAAGGATTCACATTTCAGCGAAGTGGACAGAGCCGAGTGTCAGTTCAGCACGACAGCTACTGTACTCGACAATGGAACTCAGGTTCTTTTCCTCTAACAGTTTGGTTCGGTACCTGATGAACGTCCTTGTCAGATCACTGAGTGAAAAGTATTTTTAAACACTGCAGGTTACTAATCCATTTCAAATTCCAGAAACTCGTCCTAAAGGTTTCTTTGAGTCGATTAGGCTAATATGGACCAAACTCGTGAATGGTTTAGTCGATTTCATCACAGGAGACACTTGCAGGTTAAACACTTTTGCTTAACTCTTCTCTTGACATTCTTTGAGAATGATGATGAATTAATGATCTGTGCAGAAACAAATGCTCGAGTTTCTTTGACTTCAGCTGCCATGTTCAATACATTTGCTTAAGCTGGATGGTTATGTTTGGTCTCCTCCTCGCTCTTTTTCCAACCAGTAAGCGTTTCAAACCGCAACAGCAAAACCTTAAATTATAGTTACAAAACGAATTAACTAACGGTACTTGTGTTTATATATAAACTCACAGCTTGTGTCCTTGTCTGGCTCTTACACCAAAAGGGACTCTTTGATCCATTATACGATTGGTACGAAGATCATTTTGATTCAGAGCATCATCATAGATTAGTACACACTAGAGAACACGGTGTAAACCACCGCCATCATCATCGTCCTCACCATCACCAACTTCGCCATGGTGTCAAAACGCATACACAGCATCGTAGGACGACACAACAGAGACACAAACACCGTCATCATCGTGGGCAGGACGACGACGTTAATTTGCAGAAGATGCTTGAGCGTACTGACAACAACGAGTCTCACTATTACCAACAACTTCACCGAGTCCATAAAGATGGCAAGCATAAGCAGCATAGGCGCGTAGGCAAACACGGGATCGTCATGTCACGTGATGTGCACGCTGACAGACGTAGGAGGGAAAGGCTAAAGGAAGAAATTTAACAAGAGCTATTGGCATGTGGGAAGAAACATATTTTGTGTATAAAATTATACTGATAATGTGTATGTGTGATTACTGTGTGTTTGTAAAATTGGTAGCTGCAATTGAATCATTAGTAACTACGGTTGATGTATATCTGGTGTTATGTCAAAATTAATTTGGATTTTTTTCTACCAAAAATAATAATATATACAGCCTTTTTAATGGCACATAAAAAAGGAAACTTCTTTCTAATAAAATAAGAAAATAAGATAATATTAAATATTTATATATTTGGTATAACATAATTATTATAAAAGATTATCTTCTGTTAAATATTACTTCATTATAACAAAATATAAATTAGCTATTAAAAATAAACTTATACATGTTAAAGTATTATTCCACGTATACTGTAATAAATATTAATATAAATTTTGTGAAGATATATACTTCCTCCGTTTCAGATTAGTTGTCTTGTCGTTCTAGAGAAAAAATTTTGTTTCAAAGTAAATATCGTTTTCGAATTTCAATGCAAAATTTATTAATAAGATTTTTTGTATATTTTTCTATTGGTTAAAATATAATTAGGTGTATAGAGAATTGTATTTTTATCTTGGAAATATATAAAACTACATGTTTTATTAATATATGTTCATAAGTCTAGAAGAGACAAATTAAATTAAAATGAAACGGATAGAGTACTTAAAATTATGTTCTAACTCTTACTCCTACTTATTTAACTATTGATTCATGTACCAATAAATACAATACATTCAATACTTATAACAGATGAAAATAAACATAATATGATTCATATATCTATAACATAGTTTATTGATATTATCTTTCTGAGAATTATGAAAACGTTAAATTTTTAATCAATACTATGGCCTCCAATTTTGTATATATATTTTTCCTTTGAATAAAACTGAAGCATAATAACTAAATGACATACACATAGTATCTAGTATTTACATATATTAAGTTTTTTTCTAATTAATACCTTTTACATCACAAAAAAATAAGAATTAGTCTTAACTCGTCAAAGTCGAAATATAATTTTAATTACAAAATTTGAAATATCTGTATTATTTAAATTAATAAATTAATGATTCAACTAAAAACTAATAAAACATGACAAAATTTAGATTATTAAATAGCTATCACTTTTTAACTATTTATTATTAAAATATATAAATATTATGATTAAATATTTATTAAAATTATTAAAACAATTGATTATTCCTAAACTTTAGAGAAAATGGTAAATAAACAAAAATAATTTTAATTAATATTATAGAAAAAATATTTATATCTAATGGCATGAAAGAAAGAAAAATTTATTTTTAATAATAATATAGAAAAAATAATATCAATATGTAGATTATAATAAAATAATATTTAACCGAAGAGAACTAAAAACGAAACTTTTTGTTTATAACTGTGGTGATTCAGCGACCGAGATCAATTGAATAATGAATAATCACATGTATTCTTATCATTTAAGACAGCTCGGATGGTTAGCGGGGATCAAACTACTACAAATTTGTTATTGGAGTTATCCATCAAATGCCACTAGCCCAGATCCGCTGGTTGATATAAATACGAGTTGAAAAAGGAAAAGATGAGAGAAAGAAAATATAAACAAAAAAAGAAAATATAAACAAAAAGGAAAACGCGTAAACGAAAAAAGGAAAATAAAACCTAATATAATACGAGTTTACTTCTACACCTCCAAAGACCTGATCAAGTTTAACTATTTCTGTTTTCTCTTCAAACTCTCTCTCTTCCTCCCAACCTAAACAGCGAATCCAATTTCTTATTCATCAATCTTTCTTTCAAGAACAGAATCATGTTCTGGTTTGAGGGTTGCGACGAACCTGACTCTTTAGTCTCCTTCGACCCAGTCTTCACCGACACTCAACACAAGAGCAAGAACCCTAACTTTGTCTTCGATTTCGTATTGGTTTACAGGCGAGCCCCCAAACCAAACTCAGATTCAGATTTATCAGACGAAGATGCTGAAGACCTCTGCAACTTAGAAACTCGAATCGTTCGTCAAACCCACGAGTTCGATAGAGAGTGGCTCATCGGTGGCGATAGGGAGCAGATAAAAGCCAACGTCTTTAAGATTCTTGAGATGATCCAACTCCCTTCTTACTCTGATATCGTGCGCACGTTAACTAGGAAGATATTGGATTTAAAGAAACACGAGTCCGTGTCTGATTCTCTGGAGATTGAGAGGATACGAGTCAAGATTGATGTTATCGTCTCGGGGTTTCCCGGTGATGACGACGAAGTCGATATGGAACTTGAGCAATGAGGTGGTTGTTGGGAACGACCAAGGCTGTGTTAGGTTTTGCTTTACTTTTTCAAACAGTTGTTTAATTGAATTTTCTTTTTTCTTTTGAATTAGTTTAATTGAATTTTCAATACAGTCTATGTTGATTTCAAGTCGTTCCTTGATTCTCTTTGTCATTATGAATCAATATAATACAATTCAATTTGCTACTTTCAGATATATCAATACATTAATGTTCGAATATGTTGAAAATTGTATTTCAGATTTAGGCCATGCTCCAGGATGGCAAGTGCTTATAAGTATTATTTTCTCTCAAGTCTAACGCTACCAACACACAGTTATCACGTGTAGGAGGACAAGAGCAGGCGATTGCCCCTGGAATGGCAACGCGAACTTAGGAAAGCTTATGAGCTCCCGAGAAAGTGCCTCTCTTGTCCCATTCAACACGTAGTTGATGATAGACATATGCATCTTGATGACAAGCCCATGTCCGGGAAGATGGGTAAAAGGGATATAAAGTAGCCTCCTCCTATTGTAAAGCAATAGAATTGTTCAAAATTTTGTGATCAATTTCTTAATTTTTTTTGTTATAATAAGATGCAAATAATCATAAAATCATATTAATGTGAATTTTTATTTAATAGATATTCATATTAAACAATTATATCTATACATATATTTTAATATTGTTTAAATTAAACGATATACAATTTAAAAATCAATAAATATGTTAATTTTGAAATTTGCATTGAAGGAGTATTGAGACCTTAATATTTCAATTTTGAAATTTGCACCCAAAAAATACCACATCAATCTTTTGAGATTAATGGTTTAATTTTTTTGTTACATCAAATATACAAATGTTAATAAAAACATATGAGTAGGAAGTCTCGATAATAAATATTTATATTAAAATATACTATATATTTATGTCGATATATTTGAAATATAATTATATACCATATAAAATAAATAAAATGATTTTTTTATTTATTTACCATTACTATATTGTAAACAAGAGATAATTTTTTCGATTTACAATCTGAAATGGTAACATTTTTTAAACTTCAGCTCATTGTTTTTCTAAATTGGCTTAGAACAATGTTTAAAGATTAAGAAAAACTTATTCTTGGGTTCACCCCCTGTGTTAAACCTCTAGGTTCACCAACCAATAAAAATCAGTTATTTCACAATTGATATCTTTTGAAAAATAAAACAAAATATTGTCAAATTATATTATATTTTAAAAATAAAAAGTTAAAAATAAATAAAAACAGTAATATATGCGAATTAAAAAAAATTAACGTCGTCGTCAAAACACTGAACCCTAAACTGTAAACCCTAAACCCTTGGATAAATCTTTGAATAAACCATAAGCCTTAATTTTTAAAAAAAAACTAAACACTAAATTTTAAAAATACTAAATCCTAATCCTAAAAAGAGTTTAGGAATTTGGATTAAAGGTTTAGTATTTTTAAGGTTTAGTATTTTAGTGTTTAGTTTTTTTTTTATTTAGAATTTAGAATTATCAAGAGTTAAGGGTTTACCCAAGGATTTAAGATATATATTTTAGGGTTTAGTATTCTTGATGATGACGTTAAAATATTAAAAAAAATCCTGCATATACTATGGTTTAGGGTTTATAGTTTAGGATTATCCAAGGGTTTAGGATTTATGATTTAGGGTTTAGTGTTTTTTCAAAATGTTAAAAAAAAAAATTTTAAAGAATCTTTTTTGTAACTACTATTATTTTTTGTTTTTATTTACTTCTTATTTTATTTAAAAACATAATATAAGTTGACAGTATTTTGTTTCTTTTTAAAAGTATATCGATTTTGAAATAATTGATTTCTATTGGTTGGTCAACCTACATGTTCATCTATGGGATGAACCCAAAATAACTCATTAAAAAATATTTATTTTTGGATTCACCCCCTAGGTGAACATTCTTAATATATTCGAACTAGATTTATATACTTAAATATATTAACTATTTTTAAATTTAATATCTAAAAGAATATACAAAATATATAAGACATTTTAAAGTTGTCCAAAAAACTTGGAAATATATACAAATAGTTATAAATGCATGTGTAAAATAGCTAAATGATACTTAAAATACCTAAGTACTTAAAAATATTTATTGATTTCTTATCCATATATTTAAGCAAACCAATTTTTATGTTAAATTTAAGTATTTTGCCATGAATTATTCAAATTTATATGTTATATATTATTTTTTATTTTTAGATTTTGAAAATTTAAAGTATATATCAACTTTAATTTTTGAAAAAAATTACCGAACTCAAACCTGAACCGAACTAAATCTGCAAGGATTCGAATCGAATTAAATGGTATTCCAATGCCCACTGCTAATAAAATGTAAAAAAAAAATTATTGATTAAAAATATATTGTTTATAATATCTAAGTACAATATTTTCTTTAAAAAAATACTCGTGGATTATCATATAATTTTATATTAATCTTTATATGAAATGTGTTATGAATATTGTGTGATGTCTATTATGGAATGTTCTAGATTTACTTGATTCCTAAGTTTACTTGCTCACCAAGTTCTACTTGGTCTCCAAGCTATTGTATACCTATATAAAGGATACATTACTCAATGAATAAGACACACCAATTCCTATCTTCTCTTCTCTTCTCTTCTTTATTTACAACACGTTATCAGCACGAGACTCTAAACCCTAGCTAAAATCCAGCGACCACAAAACCTTAATTTCAGCCGCAACTTTAAACCGTCATATCTCCCTAACCGTAAGGATCCAGACGGCGAGTAATATATCAAATTGAAGCTCTTGACGAGACGAATCCAGCGCCGCAGACCACGCATCAATCCGACTCCAGACGCGCCGTCACCTCCCAGTGCAAGCCGCGCCGTCAAAGATCATCCAAAACCCTAATAGCCGCCAACTCCTTATCTCTCTTAATTTCGATTTCTATTGTTCTTAGATCTCATACTAATCCAACTTTGAAACTTTCATTGTTGATTATTTAAGGTTTCTAAAAGAGGAACCAAGGAGAAAAGATCGGCAAAGATTAAGGTAAGATCTCAAGAACCCTAATCTTTACTTGTGGTTCAAGCAATTCGGATTTCAAACTTCTCTTCATCTTAAATCCGATTTAAAAATTTTGTGATTTGATTTGGTTGATTTTAGTTCTTGTTTATTTTAAAATCAAAACCCTAAATCCTTAATAGTTTTACATGACTTTAGTTTTGTATGGACAACAAGTGATACCCCTTTAAGGATGACACGCTATATGTCCAAACAAAATTTAAGGTCAATGTTTAACCTAATCCTAAAAACAGATTTGAATTTTAAACCCTAATCCTTAAAGTTTAAATCTGATTTTAAGAAACCCTAAATCCTAAAATATAAAGCATGTGATTACATGACTTTCGTTTTGTATGGACAACAAGTGATACCCCTTTAAGGATGACACGCTATATGTCCAAACAAAACATAAGGTTAATGTTTTCCACATCTTTTGGTCGATGATGCACACCATAGTGTGGCTAGACCATGATTTTCTTTTAAGTCAATGATGCATACCAATAGGTATGACTAGACCATATGAAGTAAAGGTCGATGATACATACTCTTAAGTACGATTAGACCATAAAACAAAATCAATGGTCGATGATGTTCACCCTCAGGTGCAACTAGATTTTTCATCTATGATTCACGGTGATCATCCACGATGATCTGCGTTGATCTATGATCCATGATGATCCTCGATGATCCGCGATAATCTACGATGATCAGTGATCCAAGGTGATCCACGGTGATCCTCGATGATCCACGGTGATCCACAATCACCGGTGATGGATGATGCGCACCACAGTGCAGCTAAATCACGATCCGTTTTATTTGGTCGAGGATGTGTACCGAATGGTACTACTAGACCTTTAAACCGCATGGATCGATGTAGCATACCATATGGTATGGCTAAACCATGCACTCTTCCATCCCACTATTTTCAAGGGATTTATAAATCAAATAAGTTGATTAAGTGATGGATGAGTTATGAGAAAGTAAATTTCTAAAGAGAATGCAAACTGGCCGTATGGCCCTCTTATTTGTTTGCTGGCAATGTGATTTAATTGTGTAATAGCCGAATGGCATTGGTCACACAAGCCATATGGCTTTATTGTTTACTTACTGGCCGAGTGCCTTTTATTTCTTGGATAGCCAATGGCATCAGAAATTGTATGTACTAACACAAATCATTTTGATATGATTCAGATGTCGAGACTCCATCACTCGGATTACCCAGCCCTTGATCTCAATGGAGATAATTACCTTGATTGGGCGATGAACACTTCAGCCGATTTAAAGTCTAAAGGACTTGGGAAGTGTATCAAATACGGCAATGATACCCTTGCATATGAAAGGCGTAGAGCTGTTTTGATAATGAGAAAGCATCTCGTGAAGGATCTGTATGATGAGTGCAGTTACATCAACGATCCTTACGATCTCTGGTCGAGATTGAACACCATGTTCTTCGAGCCACTACTAGATGAGTCCATGAAAGAATGGAAGGCTCTGAGGTTCCAGGATTATGAATCCGTGGATGACTATCACTTTGATCTTATGAGAATCACCTATAGTCTTAAACTATGTGGTGTAGTGATAACAAACTATGACTTGTTAAGCAAGACTCGTGACACGATCCATTCAAAGGAAGTGTTGTTATCACAGAAGGCTAAAGGTTTCACAACCTATTACGACCTTCTCTCATACCTTTCAGCTCTTGAGGAAAAGAAGCAGAAAAGGAAAGTCAACCTCGACAAACTCGACTATGTTATGGAGATAAGTGCCGAGTATCAATGTGAGATGATATACGGTGATGCTGAAGAAGCTAAGAAAAGAAAATTCGGGTGGACTCATATAGATGATGAGATTGGTTTATTCATTGAATAGAGAACCAAATGTGAGCCACGTCCAAGATGTTATTATGGACTGGCCGGCTATTGTTTAAGCTTTTGACATTCTGATTTCATACTTATGATTTGGTGTTTTGTTTTAAATATAATTTGTCATTCAAATTTCATAGCATTAATAAAAGTTTTTCTTTTATCTTGATTGATTTGCTTGAAAAATATTTTTGATTGACAAATGAGAATGAAAACTCGAGAAGAGTATGTCTAGATCACCACGCCTAAGGCATGGCCTTAAGAGGCAGAAAATTTATCACCTAAAACCCATTGAGAAAGACCCAAAATCCCCACTGGCCATGGACAAGGATACCACAATAACCGTGGTTGTAGATCCAATCATGGTCGAGGAGGGAGTAAAAGTCGAAATGGCATTACAAGCCACATCAAAATGGTTTCAATAATAAACCAATGGGCAAAGTAAAGAAAAAGGAAATGTTCCTTTAGCTAATGAAAATCGCCAAAGGCATACATACAAAAGAGGTCGAGACTACATTCTCCCTACTGATCTAAAACTATGCTAAGGATCAGTGTGATAAGGCATAAAAGCCTAGGTAACCAGTAAGGTTCACCAACGAATTTATACACTTTATGGCATGACCGGATTAGCCATCCTGGTCTGAACTTGATTAATAAGGCACAAAGAGTTATCCCATAAGATCTCACGTTGTGAAACATGTACACAAGGGAAACTCAGTAGGCTTCATTGTTCCAAGCAACACGAAAGTATAATCTGATCATGAGGATAGTAAGAACAAAACCCGTGATCATGACCAGACCACAAATTCGTGTATCATGGTCTAAAACCATGCTGACCGTCCAAGCATTACGTTTAAGTGAGGACAAACAAACGTACTTTATAGCATGTTCATGAGGGGGAGAATAAACACTCCGTGTGGTCCATGACCATACTATAAAACCCGAACATGATAAGCATGGCTGAAGGCCATAAGGCATTATAGCTTGGCCGTAAAAGGCATAACCTATAAGGTTGAGACTTCAAAAGTCTATAAGCTTGGGTACACCACAAGAATACATGTATGAAAGATAAGTTACATCAGGACATATAAAGTGAGCATAGATATTCCCGTCTAAAGATGATAAAGGGTCATAATCCAGATATAGACCATCCTAAGAGTCTATGAATAAACCACCACATACCTATGTGCCATCTAGGATGGAATACCTCATCTAAGGATGAGATGAAAATCGGGAATATATGTTGGATAAGAGAACATGATCTTTCTCCCACGAATTCAATGAGACCATGAGCCAAACAAAGGTGATCATATTGTGGCCAAGGTACACGGATTACATACAAGATGAATCCGACTATCCAACATCATGGAGAAAGCTATAAGCTGGTAAATAGAAAGTGAAAGTGGAATGGTTTTAACCATCCAAGTCTTGGCAAAGATCCTCGGACCAGATATATATGTAATGGACGTCCATAAACAAAGAAAGAATGATAGCCAGACAGACCCGAAAGAATGACTAAGTCATACCAGCTTAGCACCACTATATAAATGTCCTAGTAGAGACATAATCAAGTTGCTGTAGAAGTCTATACAAGATAGACAAGTATGTTCCATATACAAGGAACCTCGGATAGAAAGAGATAAGGTGCTCATAATGATAGATCCGGGTTCATGAAAGAGAAACCATACTAGACAATGAGATAAGACCGGCCGGTCCTAAGGTACAGGTATCATACAATGTAGCCTTGCAAACTACAAAGTATTCAATGATCCTGATAATAATAAAATCTCAATCGATTGTATCATGTCTAGAACGCGATAGAACGCGATGGAACATTATATAAAGTGTCGACACATACACACACTCATAAGTGATAAAGAGAAAGCACTTGAGCATAAGAGATATGCGAGGATCACTAACCCACGTAAGAGTACTCATCATAGAGAAATGAATGGGACGTGGAGTTATAATAAAGAATGAATATGATGGGCGTATTGGCCAAATACATAAGATAGACGCCATCTAACCAGTGAACAGATGAGTCTTGTGAGGAAAAGAAAATCGTGAGCAGTAGAACATGAAAGTACAAACAAGTGGTCGTACATGTTGCTACATAAAGCATTCAATGGAATGGCTTGATCACACAAGGATACTCACAGGGACTAAGGAACAAGGAAATAAATTCCTAATGTGGTGAATGCTACTACCCAATATCGAAATCTGGACATCTAAGAAAGATGTAGTAGACATTGGATATCTCACTGGATATAAAGGTAATATAAGATACCTTGAAAGATGAGAAAGAAGTTCTCATAGAACAACATCGTTCCTGCGTTGTTCATGGACTGAAATGCAGCTGCATACACACGATATGATAAGACTAAGTGATGCTTAGTAGAAAGTTCTATAAGAACGTTTCAAATCAATCCATATAGTAGTCAATATATTCCTTGTGTTTATACTTAAAGAAAGGATGATTAAGATGATTGATTCTTGGAAAGGCTATGAAGAGACTACGATGATCTATAGTAGAGATCATTAGCCGTATATAAAGGTTGGAATCTATGATCCAACATACCAAGAATAGATTGATCAAATGGTCTGAGAATCCATCAGATTCACGACCAAAGGGAACCATACCGACTAGGATCATGTCCGACCTAGTTCGACCTTAATCATCACTGGTCCCGACCAATCCATCCCGTCCAGCTTGTTCCGACCAGTTCCTCTAGGTCTTAAATCCGACCTAAACCATCCAAGTGAGAGGAACGTCCTATTGACCAAAAAGTGGCTTAGTTTTGATTAAACTTCAAATTATAACACAATAGCCACTTCATGAACAGACCGTGGACATATACTAAAAGTTCATAAAGAGTTTTGGTCAAAGGATATGAATAAGATATATAGTGGACAAGAACATAATCCGGATGGATTATGGATGATGTCTTGATCCGGACAGATCATGGACATACAAAGACATTCATGGTCGAATTTATCTAAGAGAGATAAACCATATGATCCGAATGGACCATGAATATCATGAAAGCATTTTGTTGATGCAGATTACCAGTCCGATCCACACAGTGCTAAGTCCCAAACCGGCTATGTTTTCACATATGGAGGCACGACCATTTCATGGAGATCAGTCAAGCAGACTATATCAGCCACATCATCCAATCACTCGGATATATTGGCGATCCATGAAGCAAGCAGAGAGTGTGTCTGGTTGAGACTCATGACACACCATATTCAGACAGCATGTGAGATCACGGATGGTAAAGACGAGCCGACCGTTCTTTACGAAGACAATGCGGCCTGCATAGCTCAGCTCAAAGATGGTTACATCAAGGGTGACAAGACTAAGCATGTTCTCCCCAAGTTCTTCTTCACCCACGATCTTCAGAAAGAAGGAGAGGTCAAGGTACTCTAAGTCAGATCCAGCGAGAACTCAGCCGACCTCTTCACTTAGGCATTACCAACATGCACGCTCAGGAAGCTTATGCAGCAGATTGGTATGCGATCACTGAGAAGCCTTCAGTGATGTTCACTTCAGGGGAAGTAATGCGGCTGTACTCTTTTTCCTATCCATGGCTTCCCGTTTTTACCACATTGGGTTTTTGGGTTTACCATGGAAAGGTTTTAACGAGGCAGTATTCCAAACGCATTACAAACTCTAGACGGTTATGGCATTACAATCTCGGTTTTTAACGAGATAGCATCTTACACGCATAATGGACATCAAGGGGAAGTGTTATGAATATTGTGTGATGTCTATTATGGAATGTTCTAGATTTACTTGATTCCTAAGTTTACTTGCTCACCAAGTTCTACTTGGTCTCCAAGCTATTGTATACCTATATAAAGGATACATTACTCAATGAATAAGACACACCAATTCCTATCTTCTCTTCTCTTCTCTTCTTTATTTACAACAAAATGTAAAATTTTTGGCCGTAATATTGTCAATGCAATATTTTCACAGTTTATGGTATAATTAACTAGTGTTAAAGAATTAATATTAATATCATTAATACATTTGGGCAAGTTAATTAGTTAAAATTAAAAGAGGTAATCGACAGCTGATCAGAGGGAGGTTTTAAATCGATGTCTGGAGAATTACCTGCGTTGTTTCACCTCTGCTCATCCGCGTTCTTGGCACAAGTTTCTGTTGTGGGCAGAGCTGTGGTATAACTCCACCTTTCATAAATCTTTGGGGTGTACTCTGTTCAAAGCAGTTTATGGGAGAGATCCTCCCTCACTTGTTCCTTTTGAACGTGGCTCTACAACCAATGCGGACTTGGAAACAATGTTGCTTGAGAGGGATCAGATGTTGTTGTAGATCAGAGAGCATTTACTTCGAGCGCAAGATTTGATGAAGAATAACGCAAACAAACATCGACGTGACTTGGAGTTTACAGTGGGAGAGGATGTGTTTCTGAAACTGCGCCGGTATAGGCAATCATCGGTGACTAAACGTTTGTGTCAAAAGTGAGCTGCGAAGTACTATGGTGTCCCTTCAAAGTTTTGGAACGCATCGGCAATGTTGCTTATCGCATTCAGTTTCCTTCTTCTTCAAAAATTCACCATGTTTTTCATGTGTCTCAGCTCAAGCCAGTTCTGGGTGCTAACCATTCTGTGAATCCCTTACCTTCGGTTCTTAATGACTTGGATGAGTTCGTCGTTGTTCCTGAAGATTTATTGGAGGCTCGTTACAGTGCTGAGGGGATTCTTGAGGGCCTAGTGAAGTGGTGGTGCGGTCTACTGGATCACGAGAACTCTTTTGGGTGGATGTGAAGGCCCTAGTCTCTCAATTTCCTGACTTTGAGCTTGGGGACAAGCTGCATTCTGCCGCGGGGGTATTGATAAGCTGATGAGAGTTTATTTTCGAAAGAGGGAAAAGAGTTTGAAGGTGAAAGACTCTGAATCAGGAAGAGGCCTTGCCGTTGCAGCTGAATAAATATCTCGAGTCTTTGTATTTTCATTTTCATGCTTGATTGTTCTTGAGTCGTTATGAGAGACTTTGGTGATCGTGATGAGATAGATCGCTGTGAAATTTGAGCATCGATGTGTGGATTTATCATTTCGTACTTGGATTCTCTATTTCATTCATTGATAAGGATTTGGAGAAGTGTTTTACAAGTTATCGAGTTCAATTTCTTATCAGAAGCTGCAGTATCTGTTTGTTTGAACTCCGCGATCCGGTACGATCGAAGTTGTACACTACACATCTTCCAGAGCTGGCTGAATCAGCTGTGTGTTACACAAAAGAAGGCTGGTTACTTATGTACACTTCTATCTCCAAGGACATGTTTTTCCTCTACCCGTTTACTCGGGAGCTCGTAAGCTGCCTATGTTCTCGTTGCCATACCAGGCAATCGCGTTCTCTGCTCCTACTACATCGGATAACTGTGTTTTGATAACTTTAGAGTGTTACAAGAGTTCAAGAGAGAAAATACTTATAAACACTTGCCATCCTGGAGCGACTTAGTGGATCACCGAGGCCTTCCCTACTCATTTACCGTTTTATAGGCATAGCAGGCTTGTCTATCTCAATGAACGATTCTATTGCTTTACCATAGGAGGAGGCTACTTGTATTCCTTTCACCCATCTTCCCGGACATGGGTTTGTCATCAAGATGCATATGTTCTATCATCAACTATGAGGTGAATGGGACAAGAGAGAAACTTTCTTGGCAGAGAGGAAAGGAGAGCTCTTTCTCATGTTTGCATGCAGTAAGGAGAAGCCACTAGTGTTTAAACTAGTCTCTTCGCAATGGGAGGAGGTGACTATTACTGACCTTGAAGGTTTCACAGCCTTCTTTCAGTTCTTATAACTCTGAGTTGAGAAGAGGAACAACCTCTGCGTCCCATGGTTTGGTGAGAAGCGCAAGCGTTGTGTATTCTACTCTTTTGATAGAAGCAGCTGCAATCCGCCTCAGGAAAGTTTAAACTAGTCTCTTCGCAATGGGAGGAGGTGACTAGTACTCAACTGATTAGCTTTTATCTCTTTCAAATAGAAAAGCAGCCGTTCAAATATGTTAGTTTTGTCTTTTATTTCAGTTTACACTTGAATATTTCTTGTGCTAAGAGAGAAAATATCAAAGCAACCTCTGTTCTTACAAATGGCTAATCGATAAGATACACTTGTGCCGTACAGTTGTCAACATTCGAAAATTTTATTGTATTGATTCATACTGGAACAAGTAACAACATGAAATCAACATAGACATTTTTTTTGTAACACAAGATAGACAGTATTGAATATTCAATTACACAACTTTTAAACAGTAAAACAAAACCTAAACACAACCGAGATAACAACACAGCGCTTGGTCGTACCCAACAACCACCGTCTCTATATGTTTCTCAATCGAAGTCAAGATCAAAATCGTCGTCATCATCGGGAAACCTCGGGACGATAGTATCAATCTCGACTCGTATTCTCTCAATCTCCGGCGAATCAGACACGGACACGTGTTTCTTTAAATCCAAGATATCAATAGTTAGCGTATGAACGATGTCAGAGAAAGAAGGAAGACGTTGGCTTCTATCTGCTCCCTATCACCACCGATGAGCCACTCTCTATCGAACTCGTGGGTTTGACGAACGATTCGGGTTTCTAAATTGCAGAAGTCTTCAAGATCGTCGTCTGAATCTGAATCTGAGCTTGGTTTTGGGGCTTTCCTGTAAACCAATACGAAATCAAAGACAAGGTTAGGGTTGTTGTTGAGGTTGTTGGTGAAGACTGGGTCGAAGGAGATGAAGGAGTCGGGTTCGTCGTCGCAGTATCCAAACCAGACCATGATTTGTTGTTGTAAGAAAGATTGATGACTTTGAAACTGGATTCGTTATTTATTTAGGGATGAGAAGTGAGAGAACAGAGACGGTTTAAAGAGAACAGAAAGAGTTTAAACTCTGAATAACTTGTTTAGAGCCTAGGTTTTGAGGTGGACAAGTATGCTCATATTTATAGTTTTTTCTTTTCCTTTTTTCGTTGACCCAATTTCCTTTTTGTTTTATTTTATTTCCTGTTTTTCGTTGACCCAATTTTCATTTTGTTTTATTATTATATTCCCTTTTTACTCATGTGACTCCTTTTTCAATTCTCGATACCTCTTTAACTAATTAACTTGCCTAAATGTGGAGAAGTATACTCATATTTATAGACTATGATCCCCGCAACCGCGCAAATGTTTCATTTCATTTATATATATTCATAGATATTTGTTTTATATAATTAGTGGTATATATTGACGTATACTATCTATATAAATATTTATATAATTTTTTTAATACAATAGTTTTATAGTTTACATTTCATAATTAATCAATTGTTTCAAACTTTCACATATATTTAAAAACTAATTTGTAGGTTTAAAATTAAGGGATTCCAAATATACCTAGATTACCTTTCAGAAATTTTATTTTTATTCATTTTAGATAATATATTGTTATATATTTAGTTTTAAGATATTTTAATTTGTATACATGTATTATAGAATTTATTATGTGAAACCCGTTTTACTAACATACTATATTATTTTAACATAAGTTTTTTATTTATGTTTGAAAGATTATGATTATAAATAAATAAAAATTAATAGAATTATTATTTCTGTTTTATAAATGATAAATGAATATATATTAATGTATAACAATATTTTAGTATTAATTACGAAATTAGTGAAAAATTATATCAAATTTTAAGCACTGAGATCTGTTAAAATCTTTTTCAAAAAATTTGTTGGATTTTATATATATATATATATATATATGTATATATATATGTATGTATGATTAAAGTAGTTACATAGATATTATGATTAAAGTAGCTACATATATATAATCTAAAATTAAATGATAGGTATATTGTAATTAATAATTCCTAGAAGATGGTCCACTTTAAGTATCACACATGTAATAAGTCATGACTTCTCTTTTAAGGGTTGTTCGTTTCACCATCTGTCATCTCCATCTAGATGATTGATTTGTATGATTAATCCAGATGATCCATTCAGACTTTATGGAATGTTTGTTTGTCCATCCAAATGGCTTATTTAGATGAACCATCTAAATTAAATTTATGTTTGTTTCTCTATTTCAATTTCTATCCAGATGAGTTCAGTAAATAAATTACTAAAATACATTTGTTTTGATTTAATTATATGTTTTATATTAATTTAACTATATCAACTTTAATTATTTAGTCTAATATATTTACAATATAATTATTTCAAATTGAGATTTTTCGGTTTTGACGGAAAAATATGATTTTTGGTTTTGGCAAGAAAACACGGTTTTGTGATTTTGGTGAAAAAACGTATTTTGAGATTTTGGCAGAAAAAGTGTTTTGCGGTTTTTGACGAGAAAATGTGTTTTTGGGGTTTGCGGGAAACCGCGTTTTCGCGGTTTTGGCGAAAACACATTTTTAAGATTTTGATGGGGAAACTTGTTTTGGCGGTTCCGGTGGAAAAACGTATTTTTAGGATTTTGGCAGGAAAATGCGTTTTAGCGGGAAAACATGTTTTTGTTGTACTGGCTGAAAATCGAGTTTTGCGTTTTTTGCGGAAAATCACGTTTTTGCGGTTTTCGCGGGAAATCACATTTTTGGGTTTTTGGCGGAAAACCATGTTTTGGCGGTTTTGGTGGGAAACTGCATATTTGTGATTTTGGCGGGAAACCGTGTTTTGGTGGGAAACCGTGTTTTGGGTTTTGGCGGAAAACTGCATTTTTGCGGTTTTGGCATGAAACCGTGTTTTGGCGGGAAACCTCGTTTTGTCGGCTTTTGCGGGAAATTGTGTTTTTGCGGAAAATATGTTTTTGCGTTTTTGTCGAGAATTTTGCCGTTTTGGCAAGAAAATGCGTTTTTGCTGTTTTGACGAGAAAATGCGTTTTACGGTGTTGGCAGAAAAAAATTGTTCGTAGTTTTGGTGAAAAATGCGTTTTGTGGTTTTGTCAATTTTCGTTAGTTATAAAATAATATTATGTTAAGTTTATACTTTGTAAATTATAATAGGGGTATAATAGATATTATGTTATTTTGAATGAACTATCTCTATTCAAATGATCCAATTTGGACCAGCAAGTTGATTTCAAAACTAAGACTAAATTTTTAAAACTCATTAAGATGAACCATCTAGATGACTTGTACTTTTAATGTCTAAAAAACAAAAGCTCTCATCTCCATCCAGATGATTCACGAACAGCTCCTTAATAGAATAGATATTAATCTAAACTATTAAGACTGAAGTACAAATAATACTTATCCCTTAAAGTTACACAAATATTACAATCTCATGCCACTGTCATCTATACTGTGACGTTTCATTTAACATTCTTTATTTCATTATACATTTCGTTGACTTATCTTTCTTATCCAGTCATTATATTGTCTTGGGCTTACCTAATATTCATGGCCCAGATCATTGCATTAAAATTAACAAGACTCACTCAATTAAATAGCTAAAACCAAACCATAAGTACAAAAACCACAAACATTCAAGTCTGAATATTTTGGAACACGTCATATTCAGAAGCATTAAACATATTTTGTAATATAATTAAATCTGAAATGTAACGGTCTCCTTGAAATTGTTTCGTTTAAAGGAAGGATAATTAAATTCAGTCAGGACATGAAACCAAAAGGGAGAGATTATATTGATTCGTTACCGATCGGTTACATGCAACTTGATTGTTCCTTTGTTTTCTATATCAGACTTCTGTTCTGATTTGTCCTGTTTTGGTATTCCAAACATCGGTTGATTTATATAAAAAAGATTAACATAAATAAAATAGTTATAAGAACCTAATCATAGAAACTCAATTTAACCTAAAATATATATATATATATACCTCAATCAAAAAATCTAACCTTAGAAGTGTTGTAGTAAGCGTAGATCGATCAGATTTCTTATAGTGAAAACATAAATATAGTTCTCTTGAGCTTCATATATAGATCAATCGACAAGGGTTTCGGTGAGTACCAAGAGAAAGACATAGAGAATCTTATAATTTCAGGAAAAAAAAAAGACAGCGAGAATACTAAAAGTACAGAATAAAAAGTCAAGAGAACAACAAAAGTCGGTAGCTTTCGTTTCTGTTTTTTCCCTGGGAAAAAAATATGGGCTTAGATTAATATTTTACAAATTTTGAAGTCCACTATATTGTGTAATTAGAAACAATGTTATTTGGGCCGACTCTTGATCATACGACTATTGTCTAAATAATGTATTTGTATTTAAAAAACTCAATAAAAATTTTGAACATTATATTCAACTGTGAGAGATATGAGTCAGATTACTTAGGTTCCAAGTTAGCTTATGATCTAGGTTAAGCAGAATATAAAATGACACAGGCAATTTAACGAGTTCCCGGCCTCAGGCGCGGTACATCTCGTGGGAGAACTTCTGCTCCCAAAATCCACTAGATCAAAGAGACTCTAGCAACACCAAACTTGTGTGCTAGATAATAGTTTACAAAGAACCAGATACTCCTAGCTAGAGGATACCAACAAACTCTTAGATACAATAGCTTAAGCCTAAGTGATTGATCTTGTATTGTTGCCTCTTGCTGTCCACCAGATTGATCTGATTCTAATTGCCGTAAACCCTTGAGTGTTTTTCCTTGACTGCGTTAACCTAATCACAATACTAACATGTCTTATATATATGTGTCGTATTTGATCAGGTGCTGCATAAGGTGTTTGGGCCTGCTTGATACTTGGCCCAATAGGAGTGCTGTCTCTGGCCCATAATGTATTGGTGAGACCCAAGCTTCACAAATCTCCACCAGCTTGGATTGAGCCCACCAATGGCCCACTCTGCAAACTTGTGCCGACAGCATCTCTTGTCTCTTTGTCTTCTTCGGCGAAAGCAAAAGAGTCAAAGTGACTCTCTCTCTCTCGGACCTCCTCCATCGATCTGGACTTGGTTTCGCCGTGGTAGATCTCCGATCTTGTCTGCTACGCCGAGCACACATCTCTTCTTCGGAGGCAACCCCTATATTCCTTTGGTCGCGAATCTCTCTTTTATGACCTCTCGACGCTACCTTCGTCGTGAGTGCTCGGAGCTTTGTCGAGCTCCGCCGAGAACGATCTGGTCGACTCCACCGCACAGGCTTCGTCTTTCCACCCTTCACTCTTCCCATCGAAGTTTTCTCCACCCAAAGGTGATTCGCTTGTCAGGGAGAGATCATAGCTAACTCCGTCGCCTCTCTTCTTCAATATCCTCAGGTACATCTAACCTCTTCTCATCATAAGTCGATTAGGATCATCTGTTAAGAATATCAAACGAATCTCGGGAGTTGTTTAGCTAATCTGTGGACATCGTTTCCTTTTTTTTTTTGTTTTGCATGTCTGATTTTAACAAATCGCGTCTCTATCGCCGGATGCAACTGAGACCCTGACATTGCCTGAGCTCCTATCTGAGCTCCCTCATCACACTCCACCTCTCTCGTAAGGGTTGTATAACTTACTAACCCTCCTTGTCTGTAACCTCTGTTGAACCTGACTTCTTGTGCTTGATTTCCAACAGTCATCTCAACCCTTGGTTCAAAGAACTCCGAGGCGTTCCTGTGTTGTGACACACAAGTGGCTCTGCGAGTCTTAACACAGACTGTAGTCTTCTTCAGGTAATTATCAGAAAATCCCTTTTGTGCTTTGTGATATACTCGAGTTAATCACTAACACTTGTTTCCTGTCCTTTACTGTAGAAGTTGCTTTATCTGAGATGCCTTGGTGATTGTCCGTAGAAAGTGACTCAACTGATACCATGAGTCTTCTGTAGCCTCAAACCCGTGACTGTTTGATGCTTCCTCCTCCACCTGAATCGAGTACTCTTCTCGATTCTAGTTATGCTCCAGGTACTTCCATCTAATTCATATCACGGCATTTCCTATCTTCTTTGACTCCCTTTTTTTTTCATAAACACTAACCATGCTTGTTACTTGTGTTATGCGAGGATGGAGTCATAGCATTGGAAACACCTGGAGCTGCTTCTACCTTCTCAGTGAATATTCAAAAGTTCACAGCAAAGCTGGAACTTCTGACCAGGTACTGTTTTGGTTAGAAAATCTGCAGGGTTAACACTAGTGTGAATCTTGTTTAGAATAATGTCTCCTGCTTCCACTAGGTCTCGAATAAAATTGAACTTGGTAGCTATGTGCTTAGTCTTCTCGTGATTGACTGGATTTCTTGCTAGGGATAGGGCACTTTGAGAATCACAATATAGTTTGATTCCCTGTTGTTTGAAACCGAGTTCAGTGCATATTTCCTTTAGCCACATTGCTTCTTTAGCTGCTTCATTCATAGCCATATATTCAGCCTCTGTAGTAGATAATGCCACAACTGATTGTAGACATGACTTCCATGATATGGTGTTCCCTCCAAATTTGAATGCATACCCTGTCACTGAGCGGCTTCTGTCCCTATCTGTAGCGTAGTCTGAATCTGAGAAACCTTCCACGAGTAGTGTAGTATTCTTCTTAAATGTCAAGTTCAAATCACCTGCTCCTCGTAGATACCTTAGAACCCACTGAACTGCTTTCCAGTGCTCCCTTCCTGGTTTACTCATGAATCGGCATACATAGCCTACTGCAAAACCCAAATCTGGTCTAGAGCCCACCATAGCATACATTAGGCTTCCCACAGCACTAGCATAAGGAATTCGTTCCATCTGTGATGCCTCTATCTTCCATTCATCGTCAGTTATGCTTCTCAATTTGAAGTGTGATGCTGTAGGGGTGATCACAGCCTTAGAGTCCTGCATTCCAAATGTCTTTAGGACCTTCTCAATGTACTTACTCTGAGATAGAGTCAGTGTTCCTTTCACTCGATCTCTCGTAATGTCCATTCCCAATATCCGTGATGCCTTTCCCATGTCCTTCATCTCAAATTCACCACTCAGCTTTTCCTTAAGATCTTTGATTACCTTCTTGTTTCCTGAGGCAATCAGCATGTCATCGACATATAGGAGTAGATAGATAGCCTTGTCGGTTTGAACATCCCTCATATAGACACACAAATCCTTGCTGCAGCGATCAAACAACTGATCCTTCATGAAACTGTTAAACCGATGATTCCATCTTCTAGGGGATTGTTTTAACCCATACAGAGACTTTCTCAGCAAACACACTTTGTTCTCTGTTCCTGGCTTTATATATCCCTCAGGTTGTTCCATTAGGATTCTTTCTTCTAGGCTTCCATGTAAGAAAGCTGTTTTCACATCCATCTGTTCAAGTTCCAAGTCTAGGTTTACCACAATACTGAGCATAAGTCTGATAGAGACATGTTTCACAACTGGTGAGAAAATCTCATTGTAGTCAACCCCTTCTGTTTGAGAATATCCTTTAGCCACCAATCTGCCCTTGTATCTTTCATCCTCAACTCCTGGGATGCCAGGTTTTAGTTTGAATAGCCACCTGCATCCAACAAGCTTTGCTTTTGCCGGTCTGTCAATTAGGTCCCAAGTCCGATTCTTCTTATGGGATTCCATTTCCTCATCGGCAGCTGCTTTCCAGAGTTTCCTTTGTCGGCTTCTCATTGCCTCTGAATAACTCTTAGGCTCCTCAATCTCTAAATCCCCGATAACATTGAGCGCGTAAGCTACAAAGTTACCATCTTCATACCTGGAAGGAGGTCTCACGTTCTGTCTCCTCTCTCTGTCACGTGCTAGAACATAAGTGTCTAGGTTCTCTGGTTCGCTACTGCTATTTTCAACTTCTTGAACCTCTTCATGAATTCCTGCGTCGCTATTACTTCCTGAGTCGCTAGAGCTATCAGAATGTGATGATGATTCTTCTCCACCTTGATCGGAAGTACCTTCGACATGAGGAGAAGGTCCTCTGATCAAATCATCACTAAAAGAAACCTTTTTCTTGGTTTTCTCCTTGCGACTGGGGTTGTTACTCGTGGTAGCTTCTGCACTGGCTTTTTCCTTAGCAGTGGTGTGCTTGTATAATTCATCCTCATTAAATACCACGTTTCTACTTGTTCTACACCTCCCTTCGTCTTCTATCCAGACCCGATACCCTTTAGTGCCCATAGGATATCCAACAAATACCCCTTTTATAGCTCTAGCTCCCGTTTTAGCAGTGCAGCCGAATGTTCTGAGGTGGTTTAGGTCGGGCTTATGACCAGACCAGACTTCTTCAGGCAGTTTGAACCCTATGCTCGAATTAGGTGACCTGTTAATCAAGTAGATGGCAGTGGATGCAGCTTCTGCCCAAAAACTTTGGTCCAATCCAGATTCAGCAAGCATGCATCGCACCTTGTCCATAATCGTTCGATTCATCCTCTCTGAAACCCCATTCTGTTGAGGGGTGTACGTGCAGGTCGTGTGTCGTTTAATCCCAGACTTCTTGCAATAATCATCAAACTGTCTGTTACAGAATTCAAGACCATTGTCAGTCCTTAGACACTTTACCTTCTTCTCAGTTTTATTTTCAACTTCAGCCTTCCATTCTCTGAACTTAGAGAACACCTCATCTTTAGTAGTCAAGAAATAAATCCACACTTTCTTAGAATAGTCATCAATAAAAGTAACAAAGTACTTATTTCCAGCTAGGCTCTCAGGAGTAGAAGGAGAGCCCCAAAGGTCAGAGTGGATATACTCTAGAATCCCTTTAGTGACGTGCTTAGCAGTAGGAAACTTCAGTTTATGTGATTTCCCAATGATACAGTGCTCGCAGAAATCCAGTTTCTTAACATCCTTGTCACTGATAAATCCCTTTTTGACAAGTTCAGACATGTTGTTGAGATTCATATGACCCAGACGTGAATGCCATACATTAGTCATGTTTCTCTCAACCTTAGAAATGTTAGCTTCTCCTCGAAGAACTGTTCCCTGTAGATAGTATAATCCCTGCTGATATCTTCCAGAAATAACCGGCTTATTGTCTTTATAGAAGTTGACCATAAGGTCCTTACCTTCATAACGACACCCTGCTGTCTCCAACATTCCATAAGATATCAAATTTCTGCTCATGTCTGGCATATATCTTACTCCTGTTAGAATAACTGTAGACCCATCTGCATTCTGAATTTTTATCTTTCCGATTCCCTGAATGTTGCTATGGGTGTTATTGGCCATTAATACTTTTCCCCCTTTAAATTCTTCCAGGTCAAATAGCACGCTCTTATCTGGAGTGATATGGAATGAGCATCCGGAGTCCATTACCCACTCGTCTCGTGCGTACTGTGTGCTGACTGTGAGTATCAACGGTTGTCGCGGTTCCCCTGCCATATTGGCTGAGTCTTGAGCTTTGGGAGCTCTCTTATCTGGGCATTCACGCTTCCAGTGTCCCTCTTTCCCACAGATGAAGCAACCTTTGTTGTTTTTGCTGTTTCTGGGGCGTGATTTAGATCTCCCATGTCGACTCTTGGATCTTCCTTTGTAGCCCTTCCCATTATTCCGGGTGTATCGATTGTCTGATCTGCCTCTTTCCACCATCAGACTGTCTCCACCTGACCTGGTAAACTTTCCACTTTCAGTCAACTCCCTTTCTTTTGACCTCGCGGCACCAGTAACCTCTGCTAGGCTAAGTGTGTCTCTCCCGTACTTAAGTGTTTCCTTGAGTTGATCGTATTTGCTAGGTAACGAGCTTAGCAATAGTATGGCTTGAACTTCTTCTGATACCTCCACTTGCAAGTTACTTAAATCTGCCACCAACTTGAGAAAATCATCCACATTCTCATCAATAGACTTTGAATCGATCATTCTGAAAGTGTAGAACCGTAGCTGTAGGTAAATTCTGTTAGGTAGAGAAGTCTCTGTATATAAACTGTTAAGTGTACTCCACATTGCTGCAGCAGTCTCGCAATGTTGGATTTTTCTTAAGACCTTGTTCCCAACGTTTAGTACAATCAAGTCTTTTGCTTTCTCTGATTTCTCAAACTTTGCAGGATCAATGGCAGGTGCAGGCTTGACGATTCCAGCAAGCCCCTTTCCAGTATCTTTCATGGCCGATTCTGGTTCATCCTTAGTATCAGGATCGTCTTTAAGTAGCCTCTCGTCAGTGAGAATGGCTTTCAAGCCAAGTACTCCAAAGTGAGCCATCATTCTCACTTTCCATAAGGCGAAATCACCATCACCCTCAAACCGGTCTATCTCAATCCTCTCCTTCGACTTCACCATCGAGCAGGTACTGAGTATAAACCTCCTCTCTCTCTCCTAAGTAACCTTGATGTATAACCGGAAGCTCTGATACCACTTGTGAGAGATATGAGTCAGATTACTTAGGTTCCAAGTTAGCTTATGATCTAGGTTAAGCAGAACATAAAATGACACAGGCAATTTAACGAGTTCCCGGCCTCAGGCGCGGTACATCTCGTGGGAGAACTTCTGCTCCCAAAATCCACTAGATCAAAGAGACTCTAGCAACACCAAACTTGTGTGCTAGATAATAGTTTACAAAGAACCAGATACTCCTAGCTAGAGGATACCAACAAACTCTTAGATACAATAGCTTAAGCCTAAGTGATTGATCTTGTATTGTTGCCTCTTGCTGTCCACCAGATTGATCTGATTCTAATTGCCGTAAACCCTTGAGTGTTTTTCCTTGACTGCGTTAACCTAATCACAATACTAACATGTCTTATATATATGTGTCGTATTTGATCAGGTGCTGCATAAGGTGTTTGGGCCTGCTTGATACTTGGCCCAATAGGAGTGCTGTCTCTGGCCCATAATGTATTGGTGAGACCCAAGCTTCACATCAACTTTCAGGCAAAATATTTATAATACAATTTAATAAAACCCTCCACCATTTTAGATAAATAAATTTATTTATAAAATTAATATATTTTGCAAATAATATTGAGCTGAAAGTATATATAAATTACATTGAAATTGAAATAGTGTAATAAAAAATTGTTTAAGTGATACTTAATATGAAATAGAGAAAATAATTTATTATTTATTTTACCAAATAAACTAAATAAAACACACAATTAAGACATGATCTCATAGTTTATAAATTAAAGTTGATCACATTGAACAAGACACACTAATATCAAACTTAAATAACATATGAATGTAATTACAAACAACTGAATTTATATCATTTAAAAAAATTAAAAACATATTATAATGAAGAATAAAAAATTCGCGCGGGTGCACGGATCAAAAGCTAGTTAAAATTAAAAGAGGTATCGAGACTTGAAAAAGGAGTCGGACGAGAAAAAAAGAAATATAATAAAACAAAAAGAAAATTGGGTCAACGAGAAAAAGGAAATAAAAACTATAAATATGAGTGTCTCCACATTTAGGCAAGTTAATCAGTGAAAATTAAAAGAGGTATCGAGACTTGAAAAAGGAGTCAGATGAGAAAAAAGGAAATATAATAAAACAAAAAGGAAATTGGGTCAACGAAAAAAGGAAAAAAAAACCTATAAATATGAGCATACTTGTCCACCTCTAAACAAGTGATTCAGAGTTTAACTCTTTTCTGTTCTCTTTAAACCGTCTCTGTTCTCACTTCTCATCCCTAAATAAATAACGAATCCAGTTTCAAAGTCATCAATCTTTCTTACAAGAACAAATCATGGTCTGGTTTGGATACTGCGACGACGAACCCGACTCCTTCATCTCCTTCGACCCAGTCTTCACCAACAACCTCAACAACAACCCTAACTTTGTCTTTGATTTCGTATTGGTTTACAGGAAAGCCCCCAGACGCTCAGATTCAGATTCAGACGATGATCTTGAAGACTTCTGCAATTTAGATACCCGAATCGTTCGTCAAACCCACGAGTTCGATAGAGCGTGGCTCGTCGGTGGCGATAGGGAGCAGATAGAAGCCAACGTCTTTCATATTCTTGAGATCATCCAAGTTCCTTCTTTCTCTGACATCGTTCATACGTTAACCATAGATATCTTGGATTTAAAGAAACACGAGTCCGTGTCCGATTCGCCGGAGATTGAGAGGATACGGGTCGAGATTGATACTATCGTCCCGAGTTTTCCCGATGATAACGACGATTTTGATCTTGACTTCGATTGAGAAACATATGGAGACGGTGGTTGTTCGGTACGACCAAGGCTGTGTTGTTATCTCGGTTGTGTTTAAGTTCTGTTTTACTGTTTAAAAGTTGTGTAATTGAATATTCAGTACTGTCTATCTTGTGTTACAAAAAATAAACTGTCTATGTTGATTTCATGTTGTTACTTGTTCCAGTATGAATCAATACAATAAAATGTTCGAATGTTGAAAATTGTATGTCACAAGTGTATCTTATCGACTAGCCATTTGTAAGAACAGAGGTTGCTTTGGTATTCTCTCTTAGCACAAGAAATATTCAAGTGTAAACTGAAATAAAAGACAAAACTAACATATTTGAATGACTGCTTTTCTATTTAAAAAGATAAAAGCTAATCAATCTTCATGCAAATAGTCTAAAACTGACGCAGCGTCAAGCTGATAGACTCGAAGATCGTTGATTCTCACAGAAATGGCCACTCGACGAGGACTCGATGATCGTTGATTCCGAAGAATAGCCGTTCAAACGAGGGTTCTTGATATTCGTTGATTCCAAAGAATGCCGAAGACAAGGAAAGAAGAACTGAAAGTTCTAGGGTTTTTATAAATTCAATAATCAATAATGTTTACAAAGCTATAGATCAAACTATATATACTAGGCTAACGAGATCTTAACCATATCTCCACATTCTAATCTACACAAATTGTACTTATCCTCGTAATTAATATAATGGCTAAATAAAATAGAAACTGTACAAACATGCATATCCCGTAAGCTCATGGTCCATAGTATGCGCTGCATCAGTCCCTCCGGGTGAGAAAAAGATTCGTCCGCGAATCTGAGTCGTTGTCCAAGCAGTCGCAGTGTGCAAAAACCATTGTACTCGTTGTGTCTGAACCGAACACACCATAAATAATGACTCTCCCAAATAAATGATGACTCTCTATTAAGGTTCTGAACCATTCTTCTCCCAGATAAGAAATTATGTGACGTCATAAGAAAAATCACACATATGGAAATACACACAGATCTATGTCTCCCGTTAAAAGCTTCATATGGAAACGGTAACGGTGATAGGACGACATGGAAAGACACCATCTGCATAATTACGAAGATATGTTTAAGATATCTTGATGCTGGGAGGAACCATGCCGGACAGAGAAACCATGACACCACCTTGCCAACTAATCCACAAAGCAAAAAGCTTCCAATTGAGAGGGAATATGACGAGAAACAGAACAGCAATGCACGTAGATCTTCTTTGTCTGCAAAGAGAATCTGACGGTGTAAGCAATGAAAGATGTGATGGTGGTGAGGCATCATGTCGTCGTCCAAGGCGATACCGTTAATAACGCCACCAAAGAAATCCAAGGCATCATGTCGTCGTCCAAGGCATCATGTCGTCGTCCAAGGCGATCTTCTTTGCTTTTCTCTCAACGTTTGTAGAACTCTCAGAACAAGAACATATTACAAAACGTAATGTTTCTTCTTCCAAAGCTTTAGTATAACTTGTAGAAGACTTTGTTGCATTAACATTTCTCATGTTCCACGCCTCATGTACACATGTGATCATCGAAGGCTGTGCCGTTAGACATCTTGCGTACGTTGGAAAACAAATTATTTCCAATACCTACATCGTCGGTTTTTTCATTACCAGTATTCTTCTGATTCTAAAGTCATCAAAAGTAATGTGAAAAAATATCTTCGTTAACTGCGACAAACAGCGTACCACTTTCTTCTACCTGATGCCTCAAGGCACTAGAAGACAAAATTGTCGTATCGAGTCCACCGCTTATAATGCTGTTGTTAACAATCTCTGAAGTGGTCAGCAACAGATTTGAAGATAAGTCAATCTTAGCACGCTTGTATGAAGAGAAAACATATATCAGCATCTGTAACTCTCCACTGTTAACTCCACACGTTGGCTCTTTAATATAAACAACTAGTTGATAACCTGCACCTTGCGCAGGACGAAAGATCTTAAAGAAATTATAATTTTAAATATATAACTATTAAAAAGGTAAAAGTCATAAGTACAAATATTACATATTATTTCATGTTAAGAGATTCAACAAAATTGTGGATATGTAAATAAAGTAAGCTTCAGAGTTTTTAAATCTTGTGTTATTGTTTTGTGTGGTTGAAGTATAGTTCGTGGAAATAGATCTATAAGAGTAACCAAAAACTTATATAAAATTAATGAAATCTTCCATTGGTGGTTTCCTAGTGTACTTCTAGTTTTATTAATAATGATTCGAAAAAGTGATGTGGGTGAGAAAATGTGTTGAAACTGCTGTATGTTTAAGGTTTTAATGATGAAAACAAATCGCCAAAATCATAGTAAATATTTACTAATTAATATTCTCACACTTGCGGTACAATTTACTTTAAAACATGCCTTAACACATGTTGTAATAAAAAATGCAGCTCTCAAATTACGCAAAATTTGGATCTCGAATTGTATATGAAAATGTGTTTCTCAGCGACTATAATTGAGGAAAATTACATGTTGGTTTTAAAAAATTAATTAACGAAAATTATGAATTGATTCCAAACTTGACTTCAAAATTTTAGATCTGATTGATATGTTTGTAAAACCAATCAATGAATTGAATACATATTTTGCGTGAAAAAAAACATAATCAAAGATTATGCAATGTTTACGGAAATTTAATGTATTTTCCTAAATAACTGTCAATTTTAATTCTAACTGAGACTAATAATTTTGAACATATATGTAGTTTCAAATACTGCATAGTTTTATGATTGGTCGAATCCAAAAATTAAATCATTCCAAAATAGTATTTTGTAGTAGGTACATACCTCTTTCATTAGTTTTTCGTATCACATCGTAAAAGATGATTTATGCATAATTTGATCATGATCTTTGAAGTATTAAAATATTAACAAAATACTTGAAAACATGCCTTAACGCATGTTGTAATAAAAAATGCAGCTCTCAAATTACGCAAAATTCGAATCTCGAAGTGTATATGGAAATTTGTTTCTCAACGACTATTAATTGAGGAAAATTAGATGATTGTTTTAAAAAAACCAATTAGTGAAGATTATGAAGTGATTCCAAACTTGACTCCAAAATTTTAGATCTGATTGATACGTTTGTAAAAATAATCAATGAATTGAATATATATTTTAGATAGGAAACAATTACCGTTTTTGTTTCAGTCAAACATATTGAATTGCATACCAAATTTAGTTTGAAAGAGATTGAGATGGAGTAAAAAACACGTAGATCACGTATTATATACGAAGTTTTTATTATAACATATAGATTGATATATAAATTTTATAATATTTAAAAAAAAAATTGTAACTAATGACTTTTGTAAAGAATAAAATTTTACATAATATACTATATTTTAAAAAACTTACAGTTAGATACTATGCAATATTGTTGTACAATAGGAAACAAACTGAGGATTTGGTCAATATTTTTAAATTTAAAAATCAATCGGTGACGATCACATTTAATTCTTAATTTGACGTGATTGACAATTCATATTTGGTCTTTGACATGTATTAATTTTTGAAACAATACCATAATTAACATAGATATATTATTAAGATCATGCATTGATTGATATTTCTTTTTTCTTTTAACAATGTGATTGACAATTCATATTTGATCTTTAGACACCTAAATTAAGCAAATCAATGACCTAATTAATGTTGGAATATATTTTTCCGCTATTGCATTAACCTTGTAAAGACAATTCATATTTCCATTTGCCAATAAACAATCAAATAGTATATTGCATTAAGAAATATGACATTGACAAAACATAGTTATTGATTGCAAAGGAGAAGCAATTGATATTTAAAAATTATATTGGATCTGCTTATGGAAATTTTAAACAACGATTCAAAAGTACAAAGGTACCATTGATAGGGAAATAATATAATTTAAAATCGTATTATAAACCCCTTGAATCAAATACTATTATGCAACTCAATAAGCCACAATGATTCAAACATTTCTGTGAAGAAATAAAATTTGGTTTTTCTATAAAAACAATTATTGCAAAGGAAAATCAATCATTATTTAAAAAATAATATTGGATCGTTTTATGGCAATTTAAAACAGTGATTCAAAAGTACAAAGGTATCATCAATATGGAAATAATATAATTTAAAACCATATTATAAACCCCTTGTATATATATACTATGTTGCATCTCAATAAGCCACAATGACTCAAACATTGACAAATAAATAAAATATGGTTTCTATATAAAAACAGTTTTCAAAGAAATAAATTAGGTTTCTCTATAAAAATAATAATGGTTACACTTTAATACATCGTCATGTGAAAACTTATGGTCATATTCGATTTCTATATAGTCCTACAATATATTCTGAAAGTACAATATGCCTCAATAATTTATTATGTCTAAAACCATATAGTAGACTAAGTAATAAATATATTTCCGAAAATAATCAGAATATATCATTAATTGTAGACATTTTAATTGTTGTTTGTCAATAGTGAAAAATATTATAGTATATTAGTCAAGTTATATTATAATGATCAATGGCAAATTTTGTAATTTGTCTAGTTAACAAAGGGTCTTTTGATATAGGGTGTGAGAGAGCTTGTGAGATTGACACATAGGAAATGGCACAATTGAAAATAACACATGAACTAAAGGTTAGTTATCAAATGGTCTCCTCAAATAATAAGAAGGGGATGAAACCCATCTCAGAAACCAATGGAATGCCATCAGTCCACAAAGAACATTAAGACTATTATTATAACTTGGGATTGCCATTGATGCATGTGATGTTAAGTCAAAACAGACTTCAAGTAGCAATTGTCTCTGCAGAAATAGGGTCTCCCTGAAATCAAGCTCACCAAAATGCTCTTTTGTTCGGATCGTTAACAACTTCCCAAATCTAAATGTCAGAAGGCTGCTAGGAACTACATCATACGCAACTCCCTTGTCTAAATATGAACGCAAGACTTCGTATAACCCTTTTTCCAATGGTTCTCTCAGGCCAATGTTGTTATGAGACCACTGTGACCATGGGACCTTGCCATGAACTTTGGTACACACGCAAAAAAAACAGAGATTGGGGCTCCCATGTCTGTACATGTTGAAAACCATTCTCACCCGTGAGAGTCTTCTTGCCGTAGCGGTTATTCTCGACTAACAAGTGCTGTTTCATATCACATGTAGCCTGAGATGAAAAGTGATGAATCAAATCAATGTGTTGGTGCAAAAATGACTTGTAGTGCAAAGAGTCTCCCCCAATTCCCTCTGGAGCAGTTGTAGAGTATGCCATTACATGTGGCATGTGAAGCAAAATACATGCACCCAAAGTTCCATTTAGAAGCTTCACGAAGCAGAAATCAGTGTACTCCCAATGAAAGCACTCGAAGTAAAGAACTATCTCAAGTAGTGGACACTTCTTAACAGAGATCTTGATAAAGAACAACATCTTTCTCTCTATATTGCAGAAGTTTTGCAATTATCCGTTCTCAGGCGTCATCATGTAATAACTTTGCAAGGTTTCCCCGAGACAATACCTTAGAGGTTAGAATATGATTTGTTGACTCTCCAATCCTTTGAACTTCGCGTACAAGCTGTTGTACGAGAGGACCCTTAGTTACAACGTCAAAACTGAAAACCCAGTCTGTGATGATAAGATAGACTTCCTCTCTGCTCTCCTTTTCTGTATGCCCAAGTCATTGACTCTGTTTTTGAGGAGTTCATGTGGCTGTCTGCAACTTGCTGGATTTTCAAGAAACTCATATGAACATCTTCGTTTGGCAGGGCATCCTCTTGAAGAACGTGAAGAAAATGATCATTGAGCTGATCACGATCAGGTGGCTCAGCATCTGCTTGGTGTATGACGATAGTTGAATAACCATAGATTTCTATAAATATCTCGCCATCAGAAGCTATGTGTTCACCTCGCTGTGAATCAATATAGATGTCTAACATAATTGCATCACACATCTTGTAGGACACATTGTCATTAGCACAACAAAAACTTTCACCGAACATAAAATATTTATCACTGCCCCAAAACCAATTGTCACCGTGATAAAAAAAATTTGTGCTGCAACCACGATCTGGACACACTCCATCGATCATAACACGCTCAGATGGTCCAAGTGTCAACTCTTTCACGTTCTGAATTCCACCTATATTGTTTTCCTTATGAAAAACATTTAATGTTGGATCTGCATCATCGTATACATCAAATATTGGAGCTCCATCCATCTCTTTGAGAAGATCATTGTTTTCGTCATTGCTGTCAAACACCAGATCTTTATACGGATTGCTTGCACGCAGATGAAACGAATTGTCTCTTTGGTCAAGATTCAGTGGCTCCTCACATTTCTCTTGCGCCCTTCCATGTGGAGAAAAGAATAACGAGGCTCTTTCCACAGAATCACGCTTGAGAATTTGATCTGGAAAATCCACAAATAAATATTCCTCAGGATTAATCTTGTCTGTGACTTGTAAATGATCTCTAGGAGTGAAACGAAAGTCCACATAGTCATCTTTCACGAGTGGAACATTGACTTTGACGTAATCCTTTGAAATCTGATCCTTGTAATTGTCAATAACATAAATATACTCAGTCAACATAGATGTCAAAAACTGGTTCTCCATATATCTCGAGTTTGTTGCAGAGATCATATTCTTTTTGCGAAAAGAGATTAGATTGATCGTAGCCAACCAGCTGATTTCCTGTATGGCCGTCTTATTGGCTGTGAAAAGTGTCATGCTTATCTAGTCGTTGTGAAACTAGTTCGATCAATTGATGTACTGATCGACAGATAGAGGATTGACTCGTTTCATGAGTCTCCAGACGTTTACGGCTCGACTCAACCCAATCATTTACTGATTCGTTGCTACATCGATCCAATGAAGAAGTATAGTTGTCCCACGCCATGATTTTTGAAAAAAAAATCTGGGTAAGAACGTGCTTGCTCTGATACCAAACTGGCGCAGCGTCAAGCTGATAGACTCGAAGATCGTTGATTCTCACAGGAATGGCCGCTCGACGAGGACTCAATGATCGTTGATTCCGAATAGCCGTTCAAACGAGGGTTCTTGATATTCGTTGATTCCGAAGAATGCCGAAGACAAGGAAAGAATAACTGAAAGTTCTAGGGTTTTTATAAATTCAATAATCAATAATGTTTACAAAGCTATAAATCAAACTATATATACTAGGCTAACGAGATCTTAACCATATCTCCACATTCTAATCTACACAAATTGTACTTACCCTCGTAATTAATATAATGGCTAAATAAAATAGAAACTGTACAAACATGCATATCCCGTAAGCTCATGGTCCATAGTATGCGCTGCATCAAAAACGTTACTTGGCGGATCGATCCAGAGGCGGATTGTAGCTGCTTCTATCAAAAGAGTAGGATACGCAACGCTTGCGCTTGCGCTTGACACCAAACCATGGGAAGCAGAGGTTGTTCCTCATCAATGGGAGATTAGTTCTCAACTCAGAGTTATAAGAACTGAAGAAGGCTGTGAAACCTTCAAGGTCAGTACTTGTCACCTCCTCCCATTGCGAAGAGACTAGTTTAAACACTAGTGGCTTCTCCTTACTGCATGCAAACATGAGAAAGAGTTCTCATTTCCTCTCTGCCAAACAAACTACAACGTTTATCAAAGCACATAAGCCACGCAGTGTCGTGAGAAGGTTTCTAGAGATCTAAGGAAAATTTTAAAACTGAGGTCCTTTAATAGAAATTTTATTATATATTTAATATAATTTTAAAACAATATAAAAGAATGAAACCAAAAGCATAGCCTATAAATTTTATACTATTGTCAACAAAGAAAAAAAGAAATATAACTATGTAAAAAAGAATGATGATTCTGAACGAAAACTAAACAACGACAAAATGGTCATCAAACCTCTTTTACGAGGTATTTACGACGAAATCCGTCCTCGTTAATCATATGTTTTCTTGTAGTGATATATCCGAACTAGATTTATATACTTAAATATATTAGTTATTTTAAAATTTAATATCTAAATGAATATACAAAATATATAAGACATTTTAAAGCTGTCCAAAAAGCTTTAAAATATATATAAATAGTTATAAATACATGTTTAAAATAGCTAAATGATACTTAAAATACCTAAAATACATTAAAATATTTATTGTTTTCTTATCCAAATATTTAAGGTAAACCAATTTTTATGTTAAATTAAGTATTTTGGCATACATTATTCAAATTTATATGCTATATATTATTTTTTATTTTTAGATTTTGAAAATTTAAAATATATATCAACTTTAGTTTTTGAAAAAAAAAGTATCAAACCCAAACCCGAACCGAACCAAATTCGTAAAGATTCGAATCGGACTAAATGGTACTCCAATGTCCACCGCTAATCAAATGTAAAAAAAATATTGATAAAAAATATATTGTTTATAATATCTAAGTACAATATTTTCTTAAAAAAATACTCTCGGATTATCATATAGTTTTATATTAATCTTTATACAAAATGTAAAATTGTTGGCTGTAATATTGTCAATGCAATATTTTCACAGTTTATGGTATAATTACCTAGCATTAAAGAATTAATATTAATATCATTAATACATTTGGGCAAGTTTAATTAGTTAAAATTAAAAGAGGTAATCGAGATTTGAAAAAGGAGTCAGATGAGAAAAAAAAAATATAATAAAACAAAAACAAAAATTGGGTCAACGGAGAAAAGGAAATAAAAACTGTAAATATTAGTATACTTCTTCACATTTAGGCAAGTTAATTAGTGAAAATTAAAAGAGGTATCGAGACTTGAAAAAAAGAGTCAGATGAGAAAAAAGGAAATATAATAAAACAAAAAGGAAATTGGGTCAACGGAAAAAGGAAATAAAAAAACTATAAATATGAGCGTATACTTCTCCACCTCTAAACAAGTTATTCAGAGTTTAAACTCTTTCTGTTCTCTTTAAACCGTCTCTGTTCTCACTTCTCATCCCTAAATAAATAACGAATCCAGTTTCAAAGTCATCAATCTTTCTTACAACAACAAATCATGGTGTGGTTTGGATACTGCGACGACGAACCCGACTCCTTCATCTCCTTCGACCCAGTCTTCACCAACACTCAACACAACCTCAACAACAACCCTAACCTTGTCTTTGATTTCGTATTGGTTTACAGGAAAGCCCCCAGACGCTCAGATTCAGATTCAGACGATGATCTTGAAGACTTCTGCAATTTAGAAACCCGAATCGTTCGTCAAACCCACGAGTTCGATAGAGAGTGGCTCATCGGTGGCGATAGGGAGCAGATAGAAGCCAACGTCTTTCATATTCTTGAGATTATCCAAGTCCCTTCTTTCTCTGACATCGTTCATACGCTAACTATTGATATCTTGGATTTAAAGAAACACGTGTCCGTGTCTGATTCGCCGGAGATTGAGAGGATACGGGTCGAGATTGATACTATCGTCCCGAGTTTTCCCGATGATAACGACGATTTTGATCTTGACCTCGATTGAGAAATATATGGAGACGGTGGTTGTTGGGTACGACCAAGGCTGTGTTGTTATCTCGGTTGTGATTAGGTTTTGTTTTACTGTTTAAAAGTTATGTAATTGAATATTCAATACTGTCTATGTTGATTTCATGTTGTTACTTGTTCCAGTATGAACCAATACAATAAAATTTTCGAATGTTGACAACTGTACGGCACAAGTGTATCTTATCGATTAGCCATTTGTAAGAACAGAGGTTGCTTTGATATTTTCTCTCTTAGCACAAGAAATATTCAAGTGTAAACTGAAATAAAAGACAAAACTAACATATTTGAATGACTGCTTTTCTATTTAAAAAGATAAAAGCTAATCAATCTTCATGCAAAGAGTCTAAAACGTAACTCGGCAGAATCGATCCAGAGGCTCTTTTGGCGAGGGATGAGTTCTAGCCAGTTCAAACTTTCCTGAGCCGGATTGCAGCTGCTTGTATCAAAAGAGTAGGATATATACACAACGCTTGCGCTTGACACCAAACCATGGGACGCAGAGGTTGTTCCTCTTCTCAACTCAGAGTTATATAAGAACTGAAGAAGGCTGTGAAACCTTCAAGGTCAGTAATAGTCACCTCCTCCCATTGCGAAGAGACTAGTTTAAACACTAGTGGCTTCTCCTTACTGCATGCAAACATGAGAAAGAGCTCTCCTTTCCTCTCTGCCAAGAAAGTTTCTCTCTTGTCCCATTCAACCTTGTCGTTGATGAATAGACATATGCATCTTGATGACACAAACCCATGTCCGGGAAGATGGGTGAAAGGAACACAAGTAGCCTCCTTCTATGGTAAAGCAATAGAATCGTTCATTGAGATAGACAAGCCTGCTATGCCTATAAAACGGTAAATGAGTAGGGAAGGCCTCGGTGATCCACTCAGTTGCTCCAGGAATGGCAAGTCCTTATAAGTATTCTTCTCTCTTGAACTCTTGTAACAAAGTCTAGAGCTACCAACACACAGTTATCCGATGTAGGAGGAGTAGAGAACGCGATTGCCTGGTATGGCAACGAGAACTTAGGCAAGCTTACGAGCTCCCGAGAAAACGGGTTGAAGAAAAACATGTCCTTTGAGATAGAAGTGTACATAAGTAACCAGCCATCTTTTGTGTAACACACAGTTGTTTCAGCCAGCTCTGGAAGATGCGTAGTGTACAACTTTGATCGTACCGGATCGCGGATTTTAAAGTCGCCTAAGGATCGATTGTGTGAATGTGCAAAGCTTGTTAATAAAACAGTTTCTTCGTTTTATTAAACTCTTAACTTCTTGAGATCATCTTACAATATAGATCTCTATATATAAGGTCTTAGCTTAACCTATTACAATGTGATCTAGAAACTTAACATAAATCTAAATCAAGTTTTTCCTTTTTAGTTATTCAAACTTCCTTTTATGAATAACTTGTTTCCTAAGCTATCTTTGAAGCTTATCCAACATTCTCCCTTCTAATCTTCAAGCCATCTTTGCTTAAGTCTTGAACTTGAATCAGCTCCCTCATCTCTTTGAACTTGATTCTTGCTAAAGCTTTAGTTAGAATGTCCGCTTTCTGCTTTTCTCCAGGAACATGTTCCACATCAATCTCGTCTTGCTCTACTCGTTCGCGAATGAAATGGAACCTCTTGTGAATGTGCTTGCTCCTACGGTGAAACACGGGATTCTTGGCTAATGATATAGCTGACTTGTTGTCCACTCGTATCATCGTCTTCTTCATCTCTTTTCCTGTAATCTCACTTATCAAATCTTGTATCCAGACCGCCTGCTTTGCTGCTTCTGTTGCCGCCATATACTCTGCTTCACACGAGCTTAAAGACACCGTGTCTTGCTTCTGTGAGCACCAAGTGATTGACGTTTCTCCTAGACAAAACAAGTGACCTGTCGTACTTCTTCCATCGTCCGGATCCGTGTTGTGACTACTATCACTATATCCCACGAGATTCATTGATCCACCTTGCTCGTAAGATAATCCGTACCCGACTGTTCCCTTTAAGTACCTTAGCACTTGCTTCAGTGCGTTGCCGTGAGACGTTCTTAGTGAGTGCATATATCTACTCAAGATGCCCACTGCGTAACACATGTCTGGTCTTGAGTGCATAAGATATCTGAGACAGCCAATTCTTCTTCGATAAAGTGTAGCATCTATCTCAGGTTCGTCGAGGCCTTTTGAGAGTTGCAGACCGAACTCCATGGGTATACATGTCGAGTTGCAGTCGTCCATTGCAGCTTCCTCCAATACTCTCATCGCATACGCTTCTTGATTGATCATGATGTACTTTGAGCTTTGTCTTACTTCCAATCCGAGGTAGTATGTTAGAAGACCCAAATCAGACATCTCAAAGTTCTTCGACATGTTCTTCTTAAACTCTGAGATTTCTTTTGCAGAGTCTCCGGTAATGAATAAGTCGTCAACGTAGATAGCCACGATAAGAAGCTTTCCTTTATCATCCTTTCGATAGACCGAATTTTCTTTAGAACACCTCTTGAAGCCGAGTTGCTTCAAAGTTCGATCAAGCTTTATGTTCCAAGCTCGTGGAGCTTGTTTCAATCCATACAAGGCCTTGGAGAGTTTGAAAACCTTATGCTCTTCTCCCTTTTTTTCAAACCCTTCAGGCTGTGACACATAAACTTCTTCGTGTAACTCACCATGTAAGAATGCTGTCTTGACGTCTAGATGGTGAATCTTCCACTTGTTCGCAGCAGCTAACCCAATCAGGAGTCTTATGGTCTCTAAACGAGCCACTGGTGCAAACACTTCATCAAAGTCGATACCATGTTCTTGTACGTAACCTTTAGCTACGAGTCTCGCTTTGAACTTGTTGATAGATCCATCAGCGTTTCTTTTGATCTTGAAGATCCACTTGAGACCGATGATCTTTGCTCCAGCTGGCTTGTCTGTTAGCGTCCATGTCTCGTTTATGTTGATCGAATGGATCTCGTCTTCACATGCCTTCGTCCATCTTTTATCTCCCTTAGCTTCTTGGAAATTCTTTGGCTCATCATTGATAACATGAAGCAGCAGCTCACATTCTATCTCAGCAAGTAAAATGTAGTCATCTAGGTAACTAGGTTTACTTGTTTGACGAGTTGAGCGCCTTACTTCCTGTGTCGAGCTTTGTTCAACTTCTTCTTCTTCGTTGTGTGTTACATCTAATTCTGCGTGTGTAACACCTGTTTCGTCTTCTTGCTGCTCTGTTTCTGCATTCGCGGTTTCTTCTTGTTGTGTGCTGGCTATAAACGGACCATTCCCTTCGTTTACAGTCAATCCCCACGTCATACGGAACATACCAGAGTCGTCTTGTCCTTCCTTAGTAGCTCCCTTCCAATTCCAACAAGTCTTCTCGTCAAAAATTACGTCCCGACTTACGACTATCCTTTTGAAGGTAGGATTATAAAGTCGATAAGCTTTCGTGCCTGGTTTGATTCCAAGATGAACAAGAGCTTGAGAACGATCATCAAGTTTCCTTAGATGAACTGAATCTACTTTCGCGTGAGCAACACATCCAAAAACTCTTATGTGACCTACGTTAGGCTTTCCTCCCTTCAAGCTTTCGTATGGAGTTTTATTCTTCAATGCTCTAGTAGGAACACGATTGATCACATATGTTGCGTGTCGCACGGCTTCTCCCCACATGTAGTTCGGTACCTTCATAGCTTTCATCATGCTTCGAGTCATCTCCATTAAAGTACGATTCCTTCTCTCCACAACTCCATTCTGTTGTGGAGTATATGGTGCTGTTAAATGGCGTTTGATGCCATGTTTGTTGCAGAAGTCTTGGAAATCCTTTGACGTGAACTCTCCTCCTCTATCCGTACGGAGTGTTCCGATTGTCTTGTTTGCTTCCCTCTCAACAAGGGCTTTAAAACTCTTGAATCTATCAAAGGCTTCACTCTTTTCTCTCAACAAAATAGACCACATATATCTCGTACAATCATCAACTATGACGAAGATATAGTTGTTGTGACCTTGTGTTGCCGGTGATATGGGACCGCACAGATCCGCGTGTAACAGCTCGAGAGCAACCGAAGCTCTGTATGCAGTTGCTGCAGGAAAGCTGTGACGCGTCTGCTTCCCGACCAAACATGAGTCACACAGCTGCTTCTCTTCATGTATTTCAGGTAAGCCACGAACCATATCATGTGTTGCCATGGCCCTTATTGTCTTGAAGCTTATATGACCAAGGCGTGCGTGCCATCTCCATGGTTCCTCCTTGATCTTTGCGAGTAGACAAGTAGGTTTACCGACTTTGAGTGATATCTTATATAGACGATTAGAAGCTCTCTGAACTTTCACCAAAAGTCTACCGCTTGGATCTCTCAAAGTGAGGTAATTCTCTTTCATCCTTATGTCACACCCTTGTTCAGTTGCTTGACCCAGACTTAGTATGTTACTCTTCAAGTTCGGTATGTAATATATGTCGGTTAGGAGCTTCTGTTCCCCTGTCTTGGCTTCAAAGAGAATAGATCCTTTGCCGTTTATATCTACATACGAGCCATCTCCGAACTTGACTTTTCCTTTGATGTTCTCGTTGAGCTCTGAGAAGTAAGATTTTTCACCAGTCATGTGATTGCTCGCACCGTTGTCTAGATACCATATACCATCTTCTTTCTTGCTTGGCTCTAGTGAATTCGGTAAGACTTTCTCTTCGTTGAGATACACAACTTGATGCATGTATAACACAGCTTCTGCTATCTCCGTCTCTGTCTTGTTGAGCTCTTGTTTCTCTTCTTTCTTCTCAGGACACACGGATTTGAAGTGTCCCTTCTTCTTACAATTGAAGCATGTGATCTGGGAGTAGTCTTTCTTCTCTTTGTTCCCCTCGCCAGTGTTGCTTCTTCCTCGTCCTCTACCTCTGTTTCCTTGACCACGACCACGATATGATCCTCTTCCTCTGCCTCTCGAGTTCTGATCGCTTGATGTTTCAGTGCTTGAGAACAACAGATTGTTTTGTTGATCATATGCAGTTTTGCCTTTGACTCGTTCTTCATATGCTTTGAGTCTTCCAATAATATCTTCAAACGAGGTTTTGTTTAGATCAAGCATCTGTTCTATTGATGCCGTCATGTGAATGAATTTCATTGGTAGACTGTTGAGAAGTTTCTTCACGAGCTTTGGTTGATCAATGCTCTGTCCCAACGAGGACGCTTTTGATGCAAGCTCTGTTAACTTGCTCGTGAAGTTATCTATACTGTCTGAGTCTTCCATACTTAATCGATCGAATTCATTCATCAGCGTTAGTAGACGAGCTTCTTTAACGCGTTCAACACCAAGGTTTCTGGTTTTAATGGCTTCCCATATAACTTTAGGGGAGTCATCTTCTCCGGCTTGTAAAACCATCGCTTCAGGTATTGAACCGAACAGAAGTCCCGTCGCGAGGTCGTTTCTTTCTTCGTCGTCAGTGCCTGGATCTACTGCACCCCAAACTTTGTGAACCTTTAACAGAATCTTCATCCTCTTTGCCCAAACAGTGTAGTTCGTCGTATTGAGCATCGGACAGATTACAGCACTCGGAAAGTCTTCTCTTCTTCCTAGTGGCTTCATCTCTGTTAAAGCTTTTGTATCAGCCATGGATACAGCTTCTCGACTTCACAATCACACAAAAACCTAAGCTCTGATACCAAATAAAGTCGCCTAAGGATCGATTGTGTGAATGTGCAAAGCTTGTTAATAAAACAGTTTCTTCGTTTTATTAAACTCTTAACTTCTTGAGATCATCTTACAATATAGATCTCTATATATAGGGTCTTAGCTTAACCTATTACAATGTGATCTAGAAACTTAACATAAATCTAAATCAAGTTTTTCCTTTTTAGTTATTCAAACTTCCTTTTATGAATAACTTGTTTCCTAAGCTATCTTTGAAGCTTATCCAACAGATTTCAAACAAACTACAACGTTTATATCAAAGCACATAAGCCACGGATGCTTTTCCACTACACGAACAGACACTGCAGCTTCACACCATGACTTGCAAACAGCTGATGCACATATGTTGTCTTTTAAGACAAGACGAGACATTATTACTTCCAAGAGACTTGATGGGAGATCTGAGAATGAGATACTTGTATCTAGGCAATGCATCTTCTCTCTGAGTTTTAGTTCTACAAAACAACCATCATGAATCAACCTCAAAACAAGCAAAAAGTGAATGTTGTTATATGTATCATAGGATACTCAACTGAAGTTGTCAAATTAATTACAACTGTAGTATAGGCTGTATAACTGCTTGAGAATGACGAACCTTTTACTAGTGACGGGGGTTGAATATGGATACAGTGAAGACATGGCCAGAACGGAGGTGGTCGCCAACGGTGGGTGACTATTGTAGAATCTATATACTCTAGGGTTTATCTAGTCTCATCTTCAAGGAAAAAATCATAAAAACACCCAACTAAATTTAATAACTAAATTTTAATACTTAACTTTTTTATCTATCCAATATAATACTTTACATAATTTTTTATTATTTTGATACACAATTTTTAATACTGCATCCATTTAATACCTAAACTATATTTATTTTAATCAAAATATTAATAACTATCAAACGAGATTTATTTTTTTTCCAAAACCTAAGATAACACCTAAAAATATTCTACATTTAAATTTCTTTTATAAACACTTAATTTTGAAGAAAAATATGTTTTCCATTTAAAAATTTAAACTTTTATTACACAATTTAAGATTATTCACAATTTAATTTATTTTATTTTTAATATTTAAAATAAGATTATATATTTTTAGGATTTTGTGAATTTTATTGATTTTTTTACTTCATCTAATACTTATTAATATTTTTTGTTTGAAATAAGTATAGTTTGAGTATTAAAATGGGTAAGAATTTAATAGCTTGTATACTAAAGTGACCAAAATAATTAGTTCAGATATTAAATTGAATAATTAAAAAATTTTGCGTATTAAAAAGGTTAAATAAATTTAGTTTAAATATTTATATGAAATTTTATTTATCTATTAATTTTCTAATGATTATCTTGTTGGAAATTGTGTGAACCCATATCCAACTCTATTTATCCGATTAGTACGATATTGTCCACTTTGGGCCTAATAGGCAAGCCCACATGGATTTACTTTTGGTTTCCATTCCAAAAGGCCTCGTACTAATTAGAGTTGGACTTTTCTTTATATATTAGACACTCATTGTCTAATTCTCTAATGTGGGACTTAGTTTGATATCTCACATTCTCCCCCTCAAACTAAGGATCACATTCATCTTCCGTCCCGCAACTGATTTTTAGGATCGTCTTAACTTGATCTATGCCACACACACCTCTCATCATTCCTAACTCATAGGATATACCCGTTCACCACTCGAAGGATATTTAGGTCTTCATGCATATTTCTCGTCAACCGCTCTGATACCAATTGTTGGGAATTGTGTGAACCCATATCCAACTCTATTTTCCGATTAGTACGATGTTGTCCACTTTGAACCTAATAGGCAAGCCCGCATTGATTTACTTTTGGTTTCCATTCTAAAAGACCTCGTACTAATTAGAGTTAGACTTTTCTTTATATATTAGACACTCCTTGTCTAATTCTCTAATGTGAGACTTAGTTTAATATCTCATATATCTTTATATATAAAGTTGGCTTCCGAACCTTCTCCTGCGTCCACGTCATAAAAGAGAAGGGGACATTCAGTGACACCTGACACTTTTTTTTATTCTTTTTCTTCGCAAAAGAGGAGGGGGGGGGAGAGGGGGTACTGAAAACACATGTATCTCAAAACATGCTTAGGCACATTTTTAACGGCTCAAGAAATCCAATTGATAGTAGCCTCCTATTTTGCCTGAGGCATACCTCGATATTTCTGGTGAGTATTGATTGTGCTTCATTGTCTGATCTCTGAAACAAAAAATATTGCTATTGTTTTAAGTTGTGTCGGTATAGGGAGCTCAATCAACCCCAATGAAAGAACTTACCCTGAATAGATGATACAAACAGGAATTTTTACCATTGTTGTCATGAACTTATACTGTTCCTTGCAGATGTTCATGAGACCATTCATGAAGGCATCAATCTTAGAGGAGACATAAATGTCTTTGCCAAATCCTCATTCATAACTGGTTCTCATTGGATATTAATTGCTGCTTTTTTATATTTTGTAAAAATCCCTTCAGTGTCGCTTGTTGATGCATCTACACCGTAGGCGTAGTGCCAACGTCTGTGTATACATCTAGGAAGTCCTCTTCTGTAGCTGGGTTGACTGCAACTGTGGCTAAAGAATCTGAAACTGGTGAGTTTTGTATTGTAAATTTTGAATTGATGAATTGTTCCTCGCAGTAATGTTATTTCTATGTTTTAACTATGAGTCTATGACTAATGCCATCTTACGCAATAATTTTTAGTTCGTCGTACAAAGTTATCCTTATTGTACCTAAAGCAAAATGTACCTAAATTTAGTTTTCAAGTTGGAACTAATAATTTTTGTGAACCCAGTGTGTAGATTTTTATCTAAATACAATCCTTTTTTTTTCTTCTTTTTTGTGCACCAATTTGTCACACAATCTTTGAAAGAACTAGGAACACAGAAACACAGAAACAATGAACAAGATTCTCTAAATAAGGTTATCTTTTATTAGAAATCTTTTAAACAAATTACACTCTTTGTTTAATTAGGTTTACTCGACTTCACACCTGTGAATCGAGACTGACCAATTTCTAATCTACCCAACCTTACTCTAACAGCCAAGTCGCCCGACTTGTTCAACACCCAAAACCTTATTCAACTTCGACACAACACTGTTTTCTCTCTGCACTCCAAAACTGCAGAAAACAAACTTGCAAAGTTTGATCCCTTTTATCCTTCAAACCAGTCTCGTTTTAATCTTGATAAGTCTAAATCTTCTGATTCATTATTATCTCTAAGCTTCAATCATTATCTTTTGTCAAATCGTAATTAATATTTCCAACCAATAAGATGACGCCACGTCATAACACCTTTTGACTTGTGCAACCATGAAGAAACGTTGAACACATTTGTTTGCAGACTCCTGGTCTCAACAATCTCCCCCTTTTTCACTGAGTTTTACAACTCAAGATTACTAGCGAACACTTGCAAGAAACTCCCCCTCAACTAAGTACCATCAAGCTGAAACAACTCTTCAATAATCTCCCCCTGCTTGAGTGACAAAACTCTTTGAAAATCTTCATAACAAATCATGCCTTTGTCACATCTCTTGGAGCCCCATCCTGCTTATGCCTGGCATAAAGCATTGGCTTCATTAACATGTCTGAGTATACCTCGAACAACCTTAGTGTTAACCCATCTCCTATTGACATTCAGACATCCCAATTTCTCTGAACATGCTACATTGCACACAAGCCCTTGAACAGTCTCCTTGCATTTGGAATACAAATCTGATTTTGCAATCCATACCTTACCATAGCTTTTTGACTCAACATAACATTTGCTTTCACTCCAAGCCTTCTTGATATTGTTGATTCTCTCATAGCAAAATCGATGAGTATGCCCAAGTTTCCCACAAGAATAACATCCATAGTTGAGACTACATTCTCCAGCCTTCCTTGTCTTCATCTTGCTTTCCAAAGCATAACAGTATCTCTGTATGTGTCCAGGTTTTCCACAGAAGTAACAACCTTGTTTGAACTTCTGATTTGTCTGTTCAACGAGTACTTCTTTGCTTGAACAAGTTTGATGCGATTCAATCTCTTTTGATTTAATATCATAAACTGGTTTAGCACGAACGAAATTGGTGAGACATGCTTGATCTGTTCCACTACTAGAGCTTGACACACGATTTCCTATGTATCCAAGACCCCAATTCTGTTTTGCAGGCTGTCCCATGGCAAGAAGAGTATCCAAATCCTTTGTTCCTTTGCTTAACATCCTGATCTTCTTGTTGTTTTCGTTCAGATTATGCTCAAGATTTCTGCTTTTCTCCTTTTCTTCTGACAAAAGGTCTGATAACCTATTTATCTTTGATTCCAATACACATATATTTTCGTGTCCAGCTTCTGTCTGCTTGGTCAACCCGTTATCCTTCGTTGAACATGTTGGCGTCTCTAGCTTCAATGCCGTAGGCTTTTCCATCTCTATTATATTAATCTGAGCTTCTAGTAACGCCTTGTTCTTCAGCAGGTTCAGATTCTCGTTACTCAATTCAACCCAACTATCATAGAGCTTACGATATTCAGCTTTCACATCTATCTCTCCATCACTATCTGAATCAGAATCTACCTTAAGTTCTTCATCATTTTCTTTTCCAATAAGAGCTACAAGACTAAGTTTTTCATCACTTCTCTTCTGATGACATGGACGTTCAACCTCAGATTGTCTCTTGCACACATCATGGCAGTGACAATCACATGTCTGACAACCTTTACTAGCACAAACCTCACGTGAGTTAGAGTTCTTTCTCTGCTCTTTCTCAAATTGCTTTAAAGCCTCCTTGAAGTTTTGTTTCAGTAACTTAACACATTCGTCCAATTTTTTATTTAGACTTTCATGAAGTGACTGAAATCTATCAGTTTCCTTCTCAGCAGCAAAAACTGTTTCTTTTCCTATCTTGGTTGGACAGGTAGGTGCTTCCATCTCTTCAGCTTTAAGAATACCAACCAACTGTGAAAACTTCATCTCATCAGTATTCATCCCAACCTTGAATAATGCCTTATAGGAGACAAACTTCTCTGGAAGACATCGTATCAGCTTCTTGACCAGCTTCTTATCCTTGAAGTTCTTACCAAGGACAATTGCCTCGTTTGCAATAGAACTCAGTTTTGAGCTAAAACTCGTGATAGATTCTTCATCCGCCATCCTCAAATTCTCAAACTGAGAGGCCAAATAGTCTAGTCTTGCTCTTTTAACAGTGGACGTTCCCTCATAGTATTCCACAAGCGTGTCCCATGCATCCTTGGCTGAACAACATCCTTGCACGAGTTTAAACTGATCGGAACTAATTGCGTTAAAGATCTCTGATAGCGCCTTTGCGTTGGATCTCGATGCAGTCTTTTCTGCTTTTGTCCACTTATTTTTGGGTTTAGCTATCTCTTCATCATCTTCAGTACAGATCGTTGGATCTGTTCATCCTGTTTCAACTGCAGTCCAAACATCTTCCTCAATCCCTTTGAGTTGTTGTTTCATGCGCACCTTCCAGTGTCCAAAGTTGTTTTCATCCAACATGAGTGATTTGTGAGGCGCTACAGACTCTGTTGTTTCCATGTTCTTCGCAGGACCTCAACCTGTTATAGATATCTAGATCTAGGTAGGTGACCCGCTCTGATACCAAATGAAAGAACTCGGAACACAGAAACACAGAAACAATGAACAAGATTCTCCAAATAAGGTTATCTTTTATTAGAAATCTTTTAAACAAATTACACTCTTTGTTTAATCAGGTTTACTCGACTTCACACCTGTGAATCGACACTGACCAATTTTTAATCTACCCAACCTTACTCTAACAGCCAAGTCGCCCGACTTGTTCAACACCCAAAACCTTGTTCAACTTCGACACAACACTGTTTTCTCTCTGCACTCCCAAAACTGCAGAAAACAAACTTGCAAAGTTTGATCCCTTTTATCCTTCAAACCAGTCTCGTTTTAATCTTGATAAGTCTAAATCTTCTGATTCATTATTATCTCTAAGCTTCAATCATTATCTTTTGTCAAATCGTAATTAATATTTCCAACCAATAAGATGACGCCACGTCATAACACCTTTTGACTTGTGCAACCATGAAGAAACGTTGAACACATTTGTTTGCAGACTCCTGGTCTCAACAATCTTTACATAAGTTTTTAATACACACGACAGCCTCTTTCTCTTTGATTTCAAATTGTCCTAGTTTTCTTTTTCCTTTTTCTTTCAATACTTTATTCTTTGAAATCTACACATGGATGAGTTAAACAAGCATATATAAGGGCTTATTTGCTGAATAACCTAAATCATAAGTAAAATTAAGTGAATGTCTATGATGTTGACATAATTAAATAACTAACAATTGTGTCTCTTTTTATCCGGTTATGACCCTCTTTGATACAGGTAGCAGGTGAAAGGAAGAAGGTAACACCACATCAGTCAAACTAAACATGGCTAATAATAAGCCACATCACACACATACAAATAATATGCATTCATAATACTATACTACATAAGGGATATAGTATACTACGTTTACAGTGTAATGTGAAATAAATTCTAGTTTCATTCAATAATTCAAGGGACTTTAGTAGGAAGGTTAAATATATGCTATATTAATATATTATTGAATAGATAGATTGACATTACGACATAGATGAATTCATATCACTAATACAAGTAACGGAGCAACGAGGGTGAGTTAGTGAAACCCCCATCCAGATGATAACACTAAACCCTAACTTGGAAATGTCAACCCAAATCCGAGATATAAACAGTTTTTTCCGTTTTCAAATAATGACATTCACCAAGTTCATAATACTATACTACAGGGTGCATATAGTATAGTACTTTTAAAGTGTACGGTCTCATTCTATAATTCATAGTGAGTTAGTAAAATTCAACTTAAATGATAAAACTATACCCTAACCCGGAAATGTCAATCCACATCCAGAATATTAACAATTTCCCTCTGTTGAGAAATATTGACAGTAACCAGATTACAACATGTTTAAGAAATAGTATAGAAATATATCACGAATAGTATGGTATCCTTGAATAAATAACTACACTAAAGAACATATAGTATACTATTTCGTTCATCGAATATAGTATAGACGACGAGTTCATCTTCTTCATTTCTCCTTTTTTCCGACACAACGATGCTTCTACCAGTCCGTCGTCGTTGTTTTTCACCATTGGAACACTAAAGCAAAAAACAAAAACAGAGTAAAAACCAGAAACAGAAACAATAATAAAGTATAAAAACAGAAACATAAACACAATATAAAAATAAAAGCAGAAACATAGTATAAAAACAAAAACAAAAAACAGAGTAAAATCACTTCATTCTCTACGGTGCCATCTTCTTCTCCGCACTTGTTTCTTCCTTGCTTTGAGATGAAGTGATGTGCGTTTGTAGGTACCAAGAAACAAAGATGTGGTGAAAAGAAGAAGAAAAAGAGAAGAGATGTGTATCAATAGTAGCCATAATTTATCATATTATTTATTTAATATTTATTTTAATAAATACTTCTCAGCAGGTTAAATAAGTTACAACTAAGGGGTAATATGGCTATTTTTTATATTATGGAACTGTTATATAGATGATCTAAGGTTTTAGCTATGGAGTAAATTAACATTTGTTTGATGGCTGTACAATGCAATTTCCCTATATAATTAGATGTACGAGAAAAAAACAAAATGTGCTTAAATTTCATCAAGTCCTAAAGTGTAAATTAACCAAATAAGAAAAAAATATGTATATCATGCAAAAAATAATACTTTTTAATCTTAGAATGAGATTCTTCAGAATTAATTTTTATGTATAGCAATTAGGGATAAAACTAATAAAACCGGGGTTTCTATCTCAGTTGGTAAAAGGTTCACAGCTGTGAGTTCCGTCATCTGGATTCGAATCCCGGCCACTGGGAAATTAATATTTCGGCATCACCAAAGACAGAAAACCGACATGTGACAACACGTGAATAGTCTGAACCACTTATGTGGGGCCATGATACCTCTGTATAATTCAAAAAAAAAAACTAATAGTTACTCAAAATAAAAATATGGGTAAAAATTAATAACACCAATAATAAATCAAAAGTATTCCGAATTGGATCATATTGAGATTGATCTTTAAACAAACCTAAATTAAATATTAATTTAATAAAAATGCTAGGAAATTCTATGAAGAATATTAATTTGCTTAAAACATTGCGGTGTAAATTTTTTGTTTACATAAAACTGACTATTTAAGATATAAATTTAAATATATTTAGTAAATTTATATAGAGATATTCTTTGGTTACCATATTGTGTTGGCATCACACAAATTTGAGTTATTGTATAAATAGATACAAAATAGTTATTAGGTTTATGAATATTTTATATATTATTTTTTTTGTCAGCACCATAACAAACTCATTTAGACAATCCTAACCAAACATTTTATATATTATATATTATACGCGGTTTTTAAAACTTCAAAATATATTCGTTACATTTTTAAGAACTCTTTCTATAAAATGAGTAGATCATATATTGAAAAGTAAACAGAATAAAATATTTTCTTTTACGTAAAAATTGCATGAAAAATTGAAAGAAATTTTGTTTTGAAAAATTGGAAACTTTTCTTTATAATATTTAAATATTTATGTAGCTGTAGATAGTTGTATAATTGTCTTTATACCTTTTTAATCTTTTATATCTTTAAAGAAAATTATATTTTTGCTACTATTTTGTGAAAAAGTGTAATTAATCCTATTTTAGATCTGATCTTAATTGAATACTGTAAATCTCAATTATTATTTTTACTTATTTTTTTAAAAAAAAATATTATGAAGGCGGATATTTATGAAAAAATCCCGGAACAATACAAAAAAAAAAGATATTTTTCTTTTCACAAGAAAAAGAAAAACAATAAAGAGAGAAAATCTTTTTCTTTTCCCTTAGCTCACTCCAACAATCAATCATCAAAGCTGTGAAACCTCGTCTCCTCTCCTCTCCATCTATGGCGGCGACACCGAATGAGGAAGCAATCAACACTTTCATTAGCATCACCGGCGCTTCAGAATCCGTCGCCGTTCACAAGCTCCAGGTCATTCCCATTACCGATCATCGGATGCTTTTCTACCACTTCCTTGTTTTATATCGATTCTCTGATTGTAATTGGATGATTGATTGATTGTTTCTGACCCTTCTTCTTCTTCTTCTTCTTGTTTGTTATTGAAGGAGCATCAATGTGATCTTCATCGAGCTGTGAATGCATTTTTCAACGAGGCTTGTCAAAATTCGTAATGCTATCTCACTCACTGACTGATCATCTTTTTTTTTTATTCTTCTTTTGAAAAGGTATAATTTTTTTGTGCAGAGTACCAGTGAACGTCCCTCTAGACGATGCAATGGATATAGATGATGTGACACCCATAGAGGTTAGGGATAGCAGTGGGCCATCAGAACGATCTATCGACCATGTCACGGAAACAGTACATGTTCAGGGTCCACCTACCCAAGGGACCGTTACTATAGATGAAGAGAGTGATGATGATAATGTTCCTTTTGCACCAACAAGAAGAGGAAGTAGGCAAGTTATACATGCACCCAGTAATGTTCAAGATTACAATGATATTGAAGAAGAGATGATTCAAGCTGCCATTGAGGCCTCTAAAGTGGATGTTGAGGTAAAGCTTTCCCTAAAGAGAATAATGGCCTCTATTTTCTGTTTTGTTTTCTTGTTTATCTTTGGCTTAGTAAAAAAGTTTAATTATATATATAGGGATTAAGTAATCCTTTACCTCTTGAGAGGCCGCCGTCTCACATTGGAGATGATGATGACGTAGCAAAATCTGTCACGGTGCAGTCAGCTGAGGAACAAGTGTTGCGCAATCAAGGGTATAACGCCTCAACCTCGGCTTCTGCTCAAGGACATACGCAAGCCCTGAATGGAAGGTTTGTTGGTTCTTTTCTGTACCGCTTTGTTATCTCTCACTCACCCTAATATCTCCAGTTTTTCAACAAATTTTTATTTTCTAGATTGGCAGCACCCACCTTACCATTTGAGGATGAGTCCGATGACGACGATGATGAGGAACCTCTTGTTAGACACAGGCCAATACGTGTGGCATCTGGATCTCTAGCCCAACCTGATGCTGATCGTTCCCGGAGCAGGAGTCCTCAAGCGGACAATGGCAATAGGTTTCCTTCTGAGGTATCAACAAAAATCTTTTTAATTTTTTCTTACACAGAGACAAGACTAGTACACAAGCATATTACTTTATCCGCTTAGAATCCTAGAGGAGCTAGTACTGATACTCTTATTTGTATATATGCTCAAGTGGGGAGGCATTTCGTCTGAGGAACATGATGAAGCTGTCATGCTCGAGGCAGCCATGTTTGGTGGAATTCCCGAAACTGGATATAATCATCTTCCATTCTTACCTCCTCAGCACAGGGCACCACCCTCACCTTCATTGACAGCTCAGAGGTTGATACGTGAACAGCAGGTTAGTTGCTTGACTTAAACCCCTTTGTTTTATAATGGTGGTAATTAAAAAATTTTACCTCATGCAGGATGATGAGTATCTTGCATCCCTGCAAGCTGACCGAGATAGAGAACTACAATCCATTAGAGATGCCGAGGCACGTCAATTAGAGGAAGAAACTGCTAGAAAGGCTTTTCTTGAGCAAGAAAAGAAAAAACTCGAGGAGGAAAAGGTACCCTGCCTCATTGCAACAAGTTTTTTTTCTTAATCCTTGATTTTGGATTTTGACTGGAACCCTTGCAAAACTATATAGAGAAAGAGATCAGCTAAACCAAATGCACACTAGTGCTGGCGGTTCTCTTGTTATTGATAACTGTATTTTTTTTTCCTCTGACTGTTGTTGCAGGAGCTAGAGAGGCAACTAGATGCAAAAAAGGCGTCTCTACCTAAGGAACCACAAGCAGATGAAGAAAATGCTATTACCCTTCTAGTCAGGATGCCAGATGGAACTAGACATGGCCGTCGATTCCTTAAATCGGACAAACTCCAAGTGAGCTCTCCCAAAAAGTCCATTTCACTTTGTCATTGCATTTACTCAAAATTTATAACTGTCGATGACACTGTTTTCTGCAGTCTCTTTTCGACTTCATAGACATAGCCAGAGTGGTGAAACCCAATACATACCGACTGGTAAAACTTCTGCATCTTTACTAATATAATCTCTCTCAAGTCATGCTTAAAGATAGTTGTAAAGCCAAAATGATATGCTTGTCCGGTGTCGTCCGTAAAACTTAGTTGAAGAGAGGGTCTAAGTTTTGGTGTGTGGTGAAACAGGTGAGACCTTACCCTCGGCATGCGTTTGGGGATCGGGAAAGTGAGTCGACTCTGAATGATCTTGGTTTGAGCAGCAAACAAGAAGCGTTATTTCTCGAGCTCATCTGACTTAAAACTTTTAGCTCTTAAAATATATCACACTTCTTGCATTCGTCTTTTTTCTTTCAAGTTATTTTTTCATCTTTCTTTCTATAAAAGCAAATTTTTTTTTGTTGGGTGTTATTATAAAGTAAACATACAGTCGTCGATTTAGGCGTTTCATTTGTATATACGTTACACATTGCCTGCAGAAGAAAAAATCAAACTGAGAACATCGTAAAACCTTAACAGCGAGTCATAAGAACAAGTGTTCTCTGTTTATGTTTTTGACCCCATATTAAAATATCATCTCTGTTTAGCCCCAGAACTATCAATTTGATTCATTAAACACAATTCTCTGTCTTATTCAGTCTTGTGACTTGGTTATAGTTACAATCAATTTGATTCTAACATGTTACAAAGTTTGAACTAGACAACAAGAAATTTACGTTTTCCATTAGCGAATCACAAGAATTGGGAAAAAAACCCTAAGTCTTTATACTCTCTCTCTCTATGTTCGTTCGTGGTCCTCGGTCTTTCGAGCAAAACCCTTGTCTTCAACTTGTTGCAGCAAGCACACCCTTCAAGTGATTAAGAACGGATTTCGACTCTGATCTGATTTTAGGGTTACCGTTAGTGGCGAGGAATTGAAGAGAGCGCAAGACATCTGTTTTGATGATAAGCCGAGGAGTCAAGGGCAAGCTTCGCATCATTCTGAGAACCTCGACGCATCGTATGGCTTCAGGAGAGACGATGTGAAACCCTTTGTCTCTTGCGATATGAGCGGCTCTTGTAGCGACGCTGATCAGTACTTCAAGGTCTTTACTTTTCACGATTCTTCTTTTTCTGCTTCTTCTCTTGACATCTTTCGTAAGTTGAGGAGGAAGATCATCGGAAATAGCCATTGTGAGACAATTAAGAAGAAATAGAGAGAGAATGGGGATTGGTGCGAGTGAGGGGAGTCTGTGGTTGTTTATATAGACGATAAAGTTTTTACCAGTTTTCCTTTTTTCTGTTCTGGTCAACGAATACAAGTAGCTTGGGGAGCAAGTCTAGAAAAGCCCATTAAACTAACAACACTGGCCCACTTAATCGAAGTCGGTGTTGCGAGTAGTGTTTACTTAGCGATTGCCACGGAAAATTATGTTTGAGTTTGATGTATATCTTTACCCCGCCTGCTGCATTTTTTAGTAATTCCATTTCACTAGGGGTTTGCCCCGCTTTGCTGGCGGGTGGATTTACATAAAAATTATTTTGTATTAAAATATATTTTAATTTTATGAAGCATTTGAAAATTTGCTTTATACTAAAAATAATAAATATAATCTGTTTTTATTCTAAAATAAATAAATAAATAAATACAACATTAGTGAACCAAAATATTAAAAAACTGTGTTTAAAAGTTAAAAATTACGATGCACAAAAGGTAAAAATTACGTGTGTTTTCTTTAGTCTCATCAAGACGTAAAAAAAATCATAAATGAATGAATAGATACCATCAACAACACTAATTTAATTTAATCACAAATCTAGATTATGACATGCCTTTGAAAGGATGGGTGTACTTTTGTTTTATATTTATTTTTAAAATTTTAATTTTTATATTTATGTTTTTAGTCACATTTGTATTTTCTTTTGTAATCATATTTATGTAAAATATTAAAAACGCATGTATTCTGAAATTTTAAGTTGGACACAACTTTTCTCAACTGTTTATGATCTTTTTTAGTAGTATTGATTATTATCAGATATTATTGAAGGAACGTTATTAACAATTAACCATACAATGTAAATTATTCACAACATTACCATTTTTAGTAACTTGTTTTCATTGATCTTCCTTACAAAAGTTTGTGGTCTATCTCAATTGGATAGTTGATAGATTCTAGCTGCTCTCGTTCCATTGCAGAAATTTTCCATAGATTTAATCGTAAAGTCTATGGGTTTGGGATTGTGGGCTTTAGTTTTTTTGAAAGAAATGGGTAATCTCTAAATTGAAATAAAGTATTAAGATTTCTTTAAAAGCCTAAAATGTAGTTTTAAAACAAATAAATAATATCTTCTATTATTGTCAAAAAATAAATAAGTAAGACTAGATAAACAAATTTAAACATAAAGTATGTACAAAATTTAAAATAGTAGAAATTTTTTTTTGAACTTTATAATCTTAATTTTCATCAGCTAAAAAATTATTTATTAAATTATTTATTGTACATGTCATCCCGCAAAGACCCCAAAGGTTGCCTGAGATTACCCTATTATATGACCAGGTTAAGGTGACATGAGTATCTAACTTCTTCTGTGAGCAACTGTACGTCTGACTGGCCCCTATGGTCAACTATCCAGAAATTAGTTGGTTTAGTATCGGCCCGCCGGATATCTGGGTAAAAAAAAGTAATTTTGCTCCTTGAAACCACGGATCTATTTCTATAAACTAAGCAACTGCATGCAATTAGGACGCTTGGGCGTAACTAAATGCTAACGTGCGTTCTAATTACGCTCTAGTGCTTGCTTTTTTTCTTTTGGTACAATAGTGCTTGCTTGATTGATTATTACTTTTTATGAAGTGGACAAAAAAACTAATGCATGCAAACAAGTTGGAAGAAAATTACTTTATACTTATATATTAAATCACCTTCGACATTACTAATATCAAATTTATAATACCACAGTCTGTCTTTTGGGATACCATAATTTTAATAGTTTAGGAGTTTTCATCATTGATGTAATTAACTAATAAAAAGGGTAGAGTGATCTAAAAGTTCAAAATGTGGTCCTAGTTTTTTTTTTTTTTGATCAAAAATGTGGTCCTAGTTTAATAAGAAAACTAGAGCTTAGAGCTTGACCCGCGATTTTTTTTTTGTTTTTTGGTTTTGTTTGTTATTTTATGTTTTACAAATATTTACGTAATAGAGATTAATAATATATAACATAAATTGTGACATCTGAAAAGAGAAAATTAACAAAATAACCCTCAACTTTCGAAAATAAGTTAAAAAAAAATCTTCAGTTCACAAATAAATCATTTTAATCTTAGACTTCTAGCCAAACACGAATAAATCTCATACTTTCATTGACCAAGTGATTTCAGTCTCGTCAAAAATCAACCGTTTAGTGCCGTCAATTATACTTAACAGTTGAATTATAGTGAGGTCAAAATGGCTTGGGATTTTTTTTCCAACATCAAATTTGAGGATTACAATTGCTTATTTAAAAATATCTTAACTAGAAATTGTTGTTTTTCTATTTTTTACAATAAAAATTATATTTTTTCATATTTATTAGAATAACTAACTTAATAAAAGATGTTCAAATAAGCTTAGATATAACATTTTAAAAATTAATTAGTAACTAAAAATTGTTTAACAAAAGAAATTGATTCAAAATACTATTATAATGCAAATTAAGATATAAAATAAAATCATTGAATGCTTAGATTCAAATCAATTTTTAAAAAAAAAGTTAACGATAAAACACTAAACATGTTGTTAAAAATATGATCACTAATATTCTATTGAAGATGAAGCAAATGAGAAAGGACGAAGGCGAATGCATGAAAGGGATCTCCGGCTGGCTACAACAGTGGTTTATATACATCAGGAGCTGGAGATTCCTTTCACGCACTTGGGTTCATCCTTTTTCACTTGTTTCATCTTTTATTGAGTATATGTGATCATACTTCTAACAACAATGTGTTTATGTTTATTCTTAAAATTGTTTTGAGCCTAAGCACTTAATTATTTTATGTTATATCTGAATTTACATTATAATTTTATTTAACTTAATTTTTTTGTTAAATAATTATTTAGTTTTTAATTCATTTTAAAATATTATATTTAAGCTTCTTTGAACATATTTTATTAATCGATATGAAAGACTACAACTTTTATTGTAAAAAGGAAGAAAAACAAAAAAAATAATTAAGATATTTTTTAAGTAAGCAATTTTAATCTTCAACTTTTAAACTCTATCAAAAAAATCTCATATTTGTGTTGACTAAGTTATTTTCACCTTATTAAAAGGCAACCGTTAAATATAACTAACGCCATCAAACAATTGATTTTTGACGAGACTGAAATAGTTTGGTTAGCGAAAGTATAAGATTTATTCGTGTTTGTTTAGAAGTTGACGGTTAAAATGGTTATTTGTGAGTTGGAGACTTTTTGGCTTATTTTCGAAAGTTGAGGATTATTTTGTCAAATTCTCCCATCTGAAAATGACATTTCATGTTTTATTTTCAGTATTGAGTAATCTATTTTAATAATGTAGACTAGATTTTGACCCGCGCTTTTTAAAGCGCGGAATAAGTTTTTTTTTGACAAATTTATCAACTTATTAGTTTTTTCACTAATATATTTAGGTTTGCGTGCGGTTTCAAATTGTTGTTTTTTTGGTTTTCGGTTCGATTATGTTTTGGATATCTGTTTATTTTTGGTTCATGAGATATATAAAATGTTCGGTTATTTATGAATTGAATTTGATTTTGGATTGATTATTTTAGTCCGGTTTGGTTCGGGTAATAATGATAATAATCCGATAAAATTTCAAGTTCAGTTATTTTCTGGTTTAGTTTTCATTTTTCGATAATCTCAAATACAAAATCATACTTTATATAAAATATTGTATAGCTCAAATAAATTTTATCATATGAAAAAAAAATTCTCGTGTTTCAGTTCTTCAGAAAATTAGGATAAATTTATATATTTCGGGTAAAAGTAATATGATAATCTTTTTGGATACTTTGGTCTATAATTAGGATTTTAAAAATATTTGATAAATTTAAAACTAAAATACAATTAATATTTTCTATCAAAAAATAAAAAATAATATGAATATTTAAGGTATATAAACTGTATTTTGGATCTTTAAATATCTATTTGGTTCTCGATTTGGTTCTGATTTTGTTTCAGGTTCAGTTTTTATTTCTTTTTTTTGTTTCATTTTTTTTGTTCTGCTTCAGTTCAGTTTACGGTTCTTGATATTTCGAAGCTTAAAACTTTTTACACAAATATATCTTGGTTTATACAAATATATCTTGTATTTGATAACTAACTGATTTAAATATATTTTTAATGATATATTTATAAATAAAATATTAAGATTGTTATCATCTTAAAACCGTTTTAAATATACATTTAATATTTAAAGAATAAATGAATGAAATATCTTGAGTTATAAATATGGTGGAAGAAAGAAAAAAGAAAGAAGAAGACCATACAGATGGTAACAAATTAGATTGTGTTTTAGTACTCTTCATGACACTTTGAACTAAAACTCTTTTTCATTAAAAAAAAAATAGAAGTCTACGAAATAGAGAAGATAAGAACGTACTCGTTTGATAGAGCCTTTTATCGTGTGTTGCAATTTAGTTTCCTTATAAGTAGGAACAAAATCTCAAAAATAATTCAATGGTCTGATTTTAATTAGATGATAAGTAACAATATATTTACCTATAATTTAGGAATGGCACTGTTGTAAATATTTTAGAAAATAACGGGGATGTAAAAAAAAAAGCTGCTGTTTTAATTGTATTGATTATGTGATGAAATCATCTATTTTAATAATATATATTATGTGATGAAATCATTTAGTGATTTTCAAGTGTCGTAAGATCCACAAAATCTCTTTTAAGAAAAAAAAAAAAAGATCCACAAAATCCTTAATACGTATGATCTGTCTTTCCGTAAGAGAGAAAAAAATGATCTGTCTTTCCGTTGCAAGAAGGAAAGACAGAGAGCAAGAGATAGAGAGAAAGTTGCATTGATCATGTGCGTCATTGAACCCAGAGAGCCCTTCAAGTATGTATAAATAGAGAAGTAGCTGATCCGTAAATACAAACATTGATAACAAATAAAAAAAAATGTTGTCTCTACTCTCTATTGTCTTGAGCTTGACTTTTCTTTCTCTTATTATCATGCCTTGTCTCTTCGTCTCTTGGCGTCTACGTGTTCCCCTCTCCATTACAAATATCCGCAGATTCATCAGAACAGCAGTTTCTCAATGCAATGATAAAGAAGAGAGGTAGTGTGCTTCTGTTTATCTTAGTTCTTATTAGTACATGATAATATGAAAAATATTAATACTATTCGTAATCTTTTGCTAAGATAAATGGTTTCTCTCAGTCAAATGTAATACTCCCTTTGTTTTTTTTTTAAATGTCATTTTAGAATTCAAATACAAGTTATACTTAATTTCAATTTAATATTAATTGCGAACTCTATTAATTTTGTAAATAATTTATTAATCGCAAATATTATGGTCAAATATAACTGTTAAAAACATATATTTCAATTATTTTCTTAATTTGTGTGCAAAATGTTAAAGTTACTTTAAAAAAAAGTGAAAGAAGTATTAACTAATCTCAAAAACTACAACCTAGGCAAAATTATACGTCCTCAACCAACCTAACAAACCGATTAGCCTATATAGATATAGTCATTTGGTTTATCTTGGGATGTTAACATGGATTCAACTTAAAAGGGTTAACCTAATCATATATCAAAAGATTTAACCGTAAACAATTAGTTTTGGTAAAGCTTAAGAATGAGCCGGATATAATTCGTCCTTAATATGATTAATTATTAGCTCAATTATTTTTTCATATAATTATTCAAAAATAAACTGAAACAAAGATATTAAATTTGGTTGTTCTGCTAAAACAACAAAATTATGTTTCTCACCAAAATTGGGTCCATATTGGATAAACCTATTATCCAATGTATTCTAGTCCCAAGTTCATATTGCTAAATGAAAATGATTGACATTTTACTCTTCTAAGATTAGAATTTTATAGATAATCGGGGCTCATGGACTGATGACAACTGAATTAGAAGAACCCTCTCGAAATATTATAAAAAAAAAAACTGTTTAGTAATCTCATATAGATATGATTTGTTTGGCGTACTTGGATATCGACGAATACGGTTTTTCCTCAATTTGTTGCTTTCTTTTGTTATTACTAATCTGTAGCGGTACAATTGGAGAGAAGGAGAAAGGAGGGAGAATGCCAAAGCATGTGGCGATCATATTGGACGGACACAGACGTTGGGCAGAGAAACGAGGACTCGGGCCAAATCAAGGTCAAGAAGCCGGAGCGAGAGCTGTTATGGAGAATATTAAGGACTATTTCTCTATGGGGATAAACACTGTTTCACTCTTTGCTTTTTCCACTGGAAATTGGGGAAGACCCGGGGTGAATATAGAAATATGAATTATATCATATCATTTCAAGATTTTTCTTATATTTCCATCAGTCTAATCCTGTTAGTAATTAATTCTTTGATTAGGATGAAGTTCCCTACTTAATGGAAACTAGATTTTGACCCGCGCTTCGAAAGCGCGGGTATTATTTTTTACTTTTATGTAATATATTATTTGTTTGTAATTATTGAACATATTTATTTTAGTAAAATTTTCTTTATAATAAATTTGACACACATAGTGTCTCTAGTAAACTATGTGTGTTCTCTGACTTTGTTTTATTCCCTCTCCAATCAACATATCGAAGCGCGGATATTATTTTTTACTTTTATGAAATATATTATTTGTTTGTAATTATTGAATGTATTTATCTTAGTAAAAATTTCTTTATAATAAATTTGACATATAAAGTGTCTCTGGTAAACTATGTATTTATCTGGCTTTATTTTATTCATTCTCCAATCAATATATTTATTTGGCTTGTTGTTAAAATAAATGATTTTAGAACGCAATTGTTTACTTTGATATTTTGTTTAAACAATGTGACATATTTCTGTATTAATTGTGTCCAATTAAATATTTACATTGTAATTTAAATTTGTATACAAATCAACATATTTGTGTAGTTTGTTATTAAAAAAATGATTTGAATCCAAATGTAAGTACTCTTATAGTAATTTTTTCAGTTCATATAATTTTTTAAAATATATTTATTTCAACTGAACCAATTAATATTTTGTTAAATTGGCCCGTGAAATATATTTTTATACATCGATATTCAAAAGATCTGGTAACTAACGATACTCAAAAGATCTGGACCGAATCAGGTTATATGGTTATTTTTGTTACAAATATCCGAACCCGTTTTAGATACATTGGTTATTTAGATATTTTTAGGTTCCTATACATCAGAACCGAATTCATCCAGATCTAGAATGATCCAACTCAAAATCCACACATAAGTTTATAATATTCAAGCGGGACTTGGTTACCAAAAAAAAAGATACCCGAAAAGAACAACATGTACCTAAATAGACAGATAATGTTCATGTCTAAATGATTATATAAATTAATAAAAAACTGTTTTATGTGTTTTGCTAAATTAAGTGAAATAGAAAGAGTTTTTTTATCAAGTAAAATAATTATATGGAGTGGAAAATTAAGTGACAATAAATGTAGGACATTTTAAGTATTTTGATTTAAGTTATTATTTTATTCACAAAACATATTTTTGAACTATGTTTTTGGGTACGTAATTTTCCACCGATTGTAACTAAAATAAAAATATTTTAGTAAAATAAAATAAACCAAATGTTTAATCATATGTAAAACCTAATTATTTAGCATTTTTGATTTTATAATTGGCACAAAGTTAATATTGATTAACTAATAAATAAAAATATGCACTATTATTATTATGGTAATATAATTAATGATGTAATTTATTATTAAGGTAATATAATTAATTAAATTGTTAAACTAAGTGAAATATGGAAACACAATTAATAGATAATACTATTCAAATTTCCAAACATTCCATTTTTTATAGCTATAACCAAACACACCAAATTTTTTTATTAATCTTATCCAAGTATCCAAACGCACCGAATTTGTACTTCACCTTTAATAAGATAGATGTTTGAGAGAATCGCCAAGTCTGAGATGCCTAACTTGCGCAGGTACCCAACATGATGGTTTGATCCTTTTTAAGTGTTGTATGTTAATTTTCCATTCTTTTTTTAGATATGGCGTCAAAGTCTCGGTCATCGGGAAACGGACGAATATTCCGGAGTCACTTATAGATTTGATACGAGAAGCAGAAGAAGCTACAAAGAACAACAAAGAGAAGCATCTCATTTGGGCGTTAGACTATAGTGGAAAGTTTGATATTTTACAAGCATGCAAAAGCCTTGCTGAAAAGGCAAAAAACGGGCTGATCAATGTAGAAGACATCGACGAGAATATGATGGACAAAGAGTTGATGACAAGCTGTAGTGAGTTCCCAAACCCTGACCTGTTGATAAGAACAAGCGGAGAACAAAGGATTAGTAACTTTTACCTATGGCAATCAGCTTACACAGAGCTCTACTTTCCTAGTGTTCTATGGCCTGACTTCGGAGGAACTGAGTATCTCGAGGCCTTGGATTGGTATCAGAAGAGGCAGAGGCGATTCGGTCGAAGGGTTTAAACTTTCAGTTTTTTATATGTATTATTAATAAATGGTTTAACTACTCAATATTGTATATGTGTTTGTTTTCAGGTTTACTAGTTCTAAATGCAACTTTTAGTTGTTATTGTTTCTGATAAACAGCATCAATACTATTAAACTAGGTAAAGCATGAGCCTTGCCCAATGTTAGACGGTTCTTATAATATTAACGTTCGGTACTAACCTGCATCCTTTGCAGATTGATTGTAAAATATTTGTTATATAAAAATGTTTTTAGAAATATTTTCTATAATAACAAAAGATATATAAGATATATTTTAGTGTTTTGATCAAATTAAAACTGTAAAACTATTTAGTTTTTATCAATGTAAATATGTTATATGATTCTAAAATTTTGAAACTAATATATATATATATATATATGAAAAATAATTTAACTTTAATGATATGAATTAGATATATATTAATATGAATATATATCAAATGAAACTTATATATCATTTGTATTTTGTGATAAGAAAAAATTAATGTATTGATTACAAAATTTTCAACATGAGATTTTTAACAGTTTTAGTAAATTATAGTCATTTTAAAAAATTAATATAACATATAAAAACTTTTTTAAACTTTTGACATGATTAATGTGATTGTTTAATTTATTTAATAGATAAAATTTAACAAAATTATAAATAAAACACTACTTTTATCAAATATTTATTATTCAAAGTCACTAATTACCTTTTATTTTTAATCACATTCAGTCATTTCCTAATTTTAATTTAACGAAATCATATTATGTAATTAATAGCATGGTAATTCTATAGGATGTTTAGAATAGAAATTTTAAAATTTGGTACTCTATCATACATTTATGGGGAATTTTGCAAATACGACTCGAAACTTGATTTTAAATGCGAAAAATATACCCAAACTTCAATCAAATGCAAAACTAACTTAAGAGCCTTGTGAAATTACAACCATCCCCTTACGATCAAACAGAAAATCAGAATTTATTTTTACAAATATAACCCCGAAAATGTTTCTGAGTTTTTGTAAGTCTTTAGAGGTTCTGTAAGTCTTCTGGAGGACTTCTTTAAAAGTTTTTTCGTATAGTAGACCTTAAAAATAATTTATAAATTTTATGAAAAATATTTTTTCGGGAAAAATTGAAATTATGTAATTATAAACATATGTAATTTCACTGAAACTCACCATTAGTGTAAATTTAGACTTTGGGTCCAACTGGTGATTAAAAAGCTTTTAAACTTGCAAAAAAACCTACGCTCATCTATTATATTAAAATAGAAGTCATAACATATCATGTGTGATTTTTTAACTTGTTCCTATCCTAGAGATCATATCTCATTTATTTCTAATAATATTTTCTAACTTACTATATCTTTTTATATAATCGTTAATTTACCAACAACTAAGCCTAAAAATACAGACTATTAGTTTGCAATATTCTAATGAATTGATTATCATAGCTAAGGAAATATATCAAAGGTATTAGTTAAAGATCATATATTTATTGTTGTCGTAAACTCCTAATATGGCTTTCTCATTTTTTGTTTAAAATCACCAAATATATTAGGGCTTGCAAAAAAATCCAAATGGGGAGTATCGAACCGAATCTGATTCGAAAAAGTTGTATTCAACCTGAACCAAAATTGATTAAATATTTGAACGATTTTAAAATTTTGGTATCTAGATAACCAAAACCAAATCCAACCTGAATCAAAGTAATTTATATACCCAAATATATCTGACATAGCTATAAATATATTAATTAATTTAAATTTGATATATAAAAAATCAAAAATATATAAATTTATTTAAGTTTTACAAAATACTTGAAATATATACAAATTAGCAAAAAGTAAATATTTAAAATATCTAAAACATATACTCCAAACACCAGAAAATATTTGATATATCTATTCGTTATCTATTCAAGTATTCAAGTCAAACTAATTTATATGGTAAGTTTAGGTATTTTGAAATATGTAATTAAAATTTATATGTAATATATTATTTTATATATATTTTGAGAAATTTTAGTTATATATTCAATTTTAAATTTCTGAAAATAATTTAAATGGGTTATACCGAACCTGCAAAGATCCGAACCGAACCTGAAAAAGATTTTATAAATATCTAAGTGGGGCTAAAATCTCTAACCCTGAAAATCTGAATAGATCTAAACTGAATCCGAATAAGTATCTGAACACCCCCCCCCCAAAAATACAGTGTACATTTGCAATAACAATTGATTCATAATATACTCTATTTCATATATTTGATACCCATTTTAAATGAATACTAGATTCTGACCCGCCCTTAAAAGGGCGGGTATTTTTTTTGTTGTTTTTCAATATAAAGATTGATAATTCTTCGTTTTAATTATATAAACTGTGACATGATCAAGTCTCAATTATGTGGGTTTGTTACAGTGTGTACAGTATGACGAAATTTAAAATGCGTCACAACCATTTTATGTTTGTAAATAAATTAAATAATGGTTTTATCCAGTGTTTTGAAATCCGACCCGGACCCGCGGTTGAACCGGAAAACCCGGTGACCGAAAGAAAATTCGGGTTGGGTTTTGTAAAAAACCCAAAATTTAAAAACCCGCAAAAACCCGCTCAAGCCAACCAAAACCCAAAACCCGGTACCGGTTGAACCACCGGTTGAACCAGTAGATAATTTTTTTTAGTTGTATATCAAATGAAAATAAAAATATAAAAAGTTAAGTTAAGTATTCTAAATGTTTATTAAACATAAAATATATACATATCCAAATTATTATTTTATGGTTTAAAGATATTTAGAAAGTAGTAACTTTAGTTTTATATATTTTTTATTTTTTTTTATTTTATTAGCTAATATATTATTATATAATAAAACTAATTTATTTATTAATCTGCGGTTCACCCGCGGTTTACCTGCGGTCGACTCAATGACCCAGTAACCCGGTAAATCGTCCGGTTCAGTGTCCGGGTCTGTTTTCAAAACATTGGTTTTATCCGAAATACTTACTTGGGCTATTATATAATTTTAAAGATTTATAATTTATATAAAATATTGCTAAACATATAAACTGGCCAATAATATTTTTGATTAAGTCTCATCGTCATGTAGAATTTCAGTCTCTAATATCAACTTATTAAAACTATTGCAGCCTTTAATTTGTGGTATTGATATTAAAAAGTTTATGGAATTTGAATTTGATTATATAAAAACATAACCCATTTAATTAGTTAGCAAGCTGATGTCTTGCAAATTTCCATTGTTTCATCTTCATATTCGCATGCATTTTGATCATCTAGATTAGGTTTTAGGCATGTTTAGGTTGCATTTTGCATACATAAGTCTTTATCAGGTGTTGGAGTACCACATGTATCATTTGGGATGCATTGGGGACTCAAAAGAGGCAAAAGGAGTGACTTAGAGACGACTAAAGCCACAGCGACCTCAGTGCAGCGGGTCCCGTCAGTCGCTCCGACCTCATGACCTGGAGCGGCCTCACCCCAGCGACTCCCACCACCCGCTGCGTCTTCATCATCCTGGAGCGGCTTCACCTCAGCGAGTCGAGCCAGTCGCTCGTCTTCTTTGCAGCGACCATGCGGAGCGACTCCACCCGCTCGCTGCACCTCGCCCCTTGGAGCGACCCCGCCTCAGCGGCCCGTGCTGCTCGCTCGTCTTACCAGCAGCGACCAACCGGAGCGGCTCTCTCCACCCGCTGCGCCTCGTCCCCTGGAGCGACCCCGAGCCAGCGAGGGGACCAGCTCGCTCGTCTCATTTGCAGCGGCCGTGTGGAGCGACCCTTCCTGGTCGCTCCGAGCCCGTTTCATCTCGAACTTAAACATTTCTCAGGGGCATTTTAGTCATTTGTATGCACGTTTTTTCTGTTCTAAAACCTAAGTTTAAGTATTGTGTAAGCCACCAGAGGCTAATCTATCTTTTTACACTTGGTAAACATCAAAAACTATTGGAGATTTCATCTTTTGGATCATTGATTCTCTTGTTCTTATTTTATTTCTTGTTGATTTCTGTTATTTTATCTCTGTTTATGATCAATCTGAAACTCAACATGGGTTTAAGAATGATCATGAACATTAGTGAGTAATCCACCTTTGAATTCATGGGTTAGGAAGATTTAGGGTGATTAAGTTAGTTCTAGGATGTTTTAGTATAAATCAAACCTTATTCCTTGCCTAGGAGAGTATTCATAATGCATCTGTTGAGTTGGCCTCTCAAAAGTTGATCTTTAGACATCTCCCACCCACAAGGTGTTCGATGATATGTCTGAGTCAACTCTCCTAAGCTCTTAACACACTTTACCAAAGACATTTGTTGTTAAGGGTGTTAAGATAGCCAATAGACTTGTTGTTAATGATTGCTTTTATATTACTCAGCCAAAGACATTTGATGTCTGAAGTATGTTAGCAAATGAGCATTCATCTAGACATAGAGTTTGTTTAGGATAGTGTCTAAGCTTAAGGTTGATTAGTTTGATTGATTGTAGCCATCCTTAGTTCTAAGCTTGATCACCCAATGTCTAAATTCCTATACCCATGAATTCCCCTTTCTCATAAAAGAAAGTTCGTTGATTTACTGTTTTATTGTTTAGTTATTGCATTCTAGGTTTTAGAAATCATCAAATCATCGATTGCACTTAGATTAAGGAAGTACTTGCATTCTTGGTGCTTTGAATCCCTTGGAATTGGTTCGACATTTCACTCATATTACAACATTTGTTTTAGGAGCCTTGAAACTCCTAGCATCAAATTGGCGCCGTTGCCAAATTCCGAGTTGATTTAAACATTGAGATTTAGTCACTTATTTGAGACTAAGTCATTTTTCTTTTTCTGTTTACTGATTCTACATTTTCATCCCTCTTTTAATTTCAGGTGTATGAACTTGAGGAGCAAGGGCACATCAGACCTAGTTCCACTTGTACCTGACATCAGAGCACTTGAAAGGGGTATATCGAGACAGAGAAGAGCTCAGCAGGACATCGATATGGATCCACCTGCAAACGGTCAAGGGGTTAACCCTCAGCACCCTCCGCGACCTGCTCGACCGATTGGTACCTATGACCGTCCCAACATCAATGGTCATAGGCTTGGCATCAGAGCCCCAGCTGTGGAGGCTAACAACTTTGAGGTCAAACCAGGACTCCTCAACGTGATCGAGAACAACAAGTATCATGGCTTGGCTGTAGAAGACCCATTTGATCACTTGGACAAGTTTGACAGCTACTGTGGTTTGTCAAAGACCAATGGTGTGTCCGAGGATGCCTTCAAACTCAAGCTATTCCCTTTCTCTCTGGGAGATAAGGCACGTCAGTGGGAGAAGTCTCTACCTAGCGACTCCATCACCACCTGGGATGACTGCAAGAGAGCATTCTTGGAGAAGTTCTTCTCTACTTCAAGAACTGCTAAGCTAAGAAACGAGATATCCAGTTTCCAGCAGAAGAACTTGGAAGGCTTCAGTGAAGCTTGGGAGAGATTCAAGGGCTACCAAGCTCAGTGTCCACACCATGGTTTCTCCAAAGAGAGCTTGCTGAGCACCTTCTACAGGGGTGCACTTCCTAAGTACAGATCCAGATTGGATACTGCAAGTAATGGGTTCTTCTTGGGGAGAACTGAAGCAGATGCAGAGGAGCTGGTTGACAACATGGTGAAGAGTGACGCAGTCTACAGTGGAGACCATGACAGAGGAGATAGAACTGATGATAAGCAGACGAGGAAAGAGTTAAAGGCTTTGCAGGATAAGATCGACATTCTGATTGCTGATAAGGCTACACAAGAGCAGCTGAACTTCGTTGGTAACCCAGCACAAGAAGCACCTCCTGGTGCTAATGAAGTTGATGGTTTAGAGGGTCAAGAAGAACTGTGTTTCATCAACAACAATGGCAGTTGGTACAAGAAGGAGCCCAATTTTCAGTACAACAACTACCAACAGCGATCTTACCCAAACAACCAGCAGAATGGTTACCAGCCTAGGAGCAACCAGCAAGGCAACTCTCAGCCTCAGCAGAATCCTCCTCCTGGTTTTCCCAACAAAGGAAACCATCTTCTCAGCAGCAAGCTCATCCTTCTAGTTCTGCTCCTCCAGCCAGCAGCACAGATATTCTACTGAAACAAATCTTGGAGTCTCAAACTAGAAGTGAAAAGCATGTTGGCTATGAACTCAAGAATCTCCACAACAAGATTGATGGTAGCTACAATGAGCTCAACAACAAGTTCAAGGCCTTGGAGAACCAGTTTGCTTCCTTGACTACTCACCAAAACCGCCAGCAAGGTTCTCTACCTGGAAAACCTGAGCAAAACCCCAAGGAAACAATGAAGGCTGTTACCCTTAGGAGTGGCAAGCAGTTGCCTCCTCCAACTCTCACCAAGGATGCTGAGAAACAAGGTGGGGGGGTAGCCATCAACATTGATGATGAGGTTGTGATTGTGGATGAGAAGATCAATGATGAGATCTTAGAGAAGATTGTGGAAGCCAAAGGCAAAGGAAAGGTGGGAGAAGAGAAGCAAACAGTGAAAGATGGTCAAGCTGCTGCTCCAGCAACTGAGAATCCTTTTGTTCCCCCTCCTTATGAGCCCAAACTTCCATTCCCTGGAAGGTTCAAGAAGCAGCTGCTGGAGAAGTACAAAGCCCTGTTTGAGAAGCAGATGAGTGAAGTTCAGATCACAATGCCCATCATTGATGCTTTCATGCTGGTTCCTCAATACAGCAAGTTCCTAAAAGATGCTGTAGCTGCAAAGAAGAAGGAGATGCAGGGTATGATGATTCTCACTCATGAGTGTAATGCCATCATTCAGAGACTTGATGTTCCAAAGAAACTAGAGGACCCAGGATGCTTCACACTGCCTTGTGCTCTTGGACCTATGGTTTTTGAGAGATGTCTCTGCGATTTGGGAGCTAGTGTCAGCTTGATGCCTTTGTCAGTTGCAAAGAAGCTTGGTTTCACTCAGTACAAGAAGTGTAGACTCTCATTGGTGTTGGCTGATCGTTCAGTGAAGTACCCTGTTGGCATCTTGGAAGACCTCCCTCTTATGGTCGGAAACTGTGAAATCCCTACAGATTTTGTGGTACTTGAGATGGGTGAAGAAGCTCAAGATCCCTTAATCCTTGGGAGACCTTTCTTAGCTACAGCTGGAGCTATTGTGAATGTGAAAGAAGGCAAGATTGATCTCCACTTGGGTAAAAGGCACATTCTCCACTTTGACATCAAGGAGGTTATGAAGAAACCAACTGTGCAAGGGCAAATCTTCTACATTGAAGAGATGGATGCTCTGGCTGATGAACTCCTTGAAGAGCTGTCTCTAGAAGATCCTCTACAGCTGGCTTTGACAGTGGAGAAAGGGGCTGAAGTGATTGAGAACCTGGAGAGTACAGCCTATGGGATGATGCTGGATTCACACAAGGGGTTTGAGAGTAAGGATCAGTACGAAGAGCTGCCACAAGTGGTCCATCAAGTAGCTTCAGTGACTCAACAAGAGAACACCCAGCAAGATGACTGGAGCGAGCTTAAGGCACCCAAGGTGGAGCTCAAACCACTCCCCCATGGTGTAAGGTATGCATTCCTTGGCCCTAATGAGACCTATCCTGTCATTGTGAGTAGTGAACTTACTGAACCTGAGCTTGCTGAACTTTTGAAAACACTTAAAAGGTTTAGAAAAGCAATAGGTTACTCCCTTGATGATATCAAAGGGATCTCACCCACTTTGTGCATGCATAGGATACATCTTGAGGATGAATCAATGACTTCTATCGAGCATCAAAGAAGGTTAAATCCTAACCTGAAGGATGTTGTAAAGAAGGAGATTCTTAAACTCTTAGATGCTGGTGTGATTTACCCTATTTCAGATTCTAAATGGGTATCTCCTGTGCATGTGGTTCCAAAGAAGGGTGGGATCACTGTGGTGAAAAATGATAAGGATGAACTAATACCCACAAGAACCATCACAGGACATAGAATGTGCATTGATTACCGAAAACTGAACTCTGCATCTAGAAAGGATCATTTTCCATTGCCATTTATTGATCAGATGCTTGAGAGACTTGCAAATCATCCATTCTATTGTTTTCTTGACGGGTATTCAGGGTTCTTCCAAATACCCATACATCCCAATGATCAAGAGAAAACGACATTCACATGCCCCTATGGTACCTTTGCTTATCGAAGGATGCCATTTGGGCTGTGCAATGCTCCAGCCACCTTTCAAAGGTGCATGATGTCGATTTTCTCTGATCTTATTGAAGATGTTGTGGAGGTGTTTATGGATGACTTCTCTGTCTACGGATCTTCGTTTTCTGCTTGTTTGTCTAATTTGTGCAGGGTCCTACAGAGATGTGAAGACACCAACCTTGTGCTCAACTGGGAGAAGTGTCACTTCATGGTTAAGGAAGGAATTGTTCTTGGACACAAGATATCAGAGAAGGGGATTGAGGTGGACAAAGCAAAGATTGATGTGATGGTCAGTTTGGCTCCACCAAAGACAGTGAAAGACATCAGGAGCTTCTTGGGGCATGCTGGTTTCTATAGAAGGTTCATTCAGGACTTCTCCAAGATCGCCAGGCCACTCACTAGACTGTTATGCAAGGAAGAGATCTTTCTCTTTGGTAAGGAATGTCTAGAAGCTTTCAAGAAGTTGAAGAATGAGCTTGTAAATGCTCCCATTGTCCAGCCACCAGATTGGAGTCTACCCTTTGAGATCATGTGTGATGCTAGTGACTATGCTGTGGGAGCTGTTTTGGGCCAGAAGAAAGATGGCAAGACTCATGTGATCTACTATGCGAGCCAAACCTTGAATGATGCTCAGATGAAGTATGCCACAACAGAGAAGGAGATGCTAGCCATTGTATTTGCATTTGAGAAGTTCAGGAGCTATTTGGTGGGGTCTAAAGTCATTGTCTACACAGATCATGCAGCTTTGAGACACCTTTTGGCCAAGAAGGATGCAAAACCGAGGCTTCTGAGATGGATCCTTTTGCTCCAAGAGTTTGATTTGGAGATTAGAGACAAGCCTGGAGTTGAAAATGGTGTAGCTGATCACTTGTCTAGACTGAAAATAGAATGTGGTGTTCCTATTGATGAGGGACTTCCAGAAGAGCAGATCATGGCTATTGGAGCAGTGATGGCAGCTTGTGAGACTGGTAGAAAGCTTGAAGAGGTTAAAGCTACTGAAGAGAAGGAACCTTGGTATGCTGATTTGGTGAACTACTTAGCCACAGGAAAAGAACCTTTGAATCTTGTGGGCTATGCCAAGAAGAAGTTCTTCAAGGATGTGAAGAGATACTATTGGGACGAGCCTTACCTCTACATTCTCTGCAAGGATCAGCTCTACAGAAGAGTGGTTGCCAATGAAGAAGTTGAAGGGATCCTTACACACTGTCATGGATCATCTTATGGAGGTCACTTTGCCACCTTCAAGACTGTTGCAAAAGTGCTACAAGCAGGATTCTGGTGGCCACACATGTTCAAGGATACACAAGATTTTGTTTTGAGGTGTGATTCATGCCAAAGAAGAGGAAACATTACCAAGAGGAATGAGATGCCTCAGAATCCCATCCTTGAAGTTGAAGTGTTTGACGTGTGGGGTATTGACTTCATGGGACCATTCCCATCATCTCATGGCAACAAATACATCCTTGTGGCTGTTGATTATGTTTCAAAATGGGTGGAAGCCATAGCAAGTCCCACCAATGATGCCAAGGTGGTAACCAAGATGTTCAAGAGTGTCATCTTTCCAAGGTTTGGAGTCCCAAGGGTTGTGATCAGTGATGGAGGCTCCCACTTCATTAACAAACTGATTGAAGGGCTTCTCAAGAAGAAGGGTGTGAAGCACAAGGTAGCAACTCCTTACCATCCTCAGACAAGTGGTCAGGTTGAGGTTTCTAACAGAGAGATCAAGTCCATTTTGGAGAAGATTGTGGGGATTACAAGGAAGGATTGGTCTACTAAACTTGATGATGCACTTTGGGCTTATAGGACAGCTTACAAGACACCCTTGGGAACCACACCTTTCAACCTTGTCTATGGGAAGTCTTGTCATCTGCCAGTGGAGCTTGAGTACAAGGCACTATGGGCAGTGAAGTTGCTGAACTTTGACATCAAGAGTGCCAAGGAAAAGAGACTTTTTCAGCTCCATGAACTTGATGAGATAAGGATGGATGCTTTTGAGAATTCAAGGATCTACAAGGAAAAGACCAAAGCCTTCCATGACAAGAGCATTCTGAAAAGAGAGTTCAAGGAAGGAGACCAAGTTCTTCTTTACAACTCTAGGCTGAAGTTGTTCCCAGGAAAGCTCAAGTCAAGGTGGTCCGGTCCATTCAAGATCAAGGAGATCAGACCTTATGGGGCTATTGTTTTGTGGGGTACTGATGGAAGAGACTTCACAGTCAACGGGCAAAGAGTTAAGCTCTACATGGCCACAGCACCAAAGGAAGATGGAGTCTCAACTCCACTTTCTGATCCCACCCCGGCCTAACCCCGAAGGAGGTAAAGTCAAGCTAGAGACTTTAAACAAGCTCACTTGGGAGGAAGTCCCATGTCTATCCTTGCATATATTGCATTTCTAAACTTGTTTTCAATATTTTTTTCATCTTGTTTTGATCTTAAAAAAAAAAAAAAAAAAAAAAAAAAAGTGAACAGTGTCGCAGGTGCAGAGCGACCAAGGGGCAGCGGGTAGCACTGGCCGCTCCAGCCCGCAGCGACTCACCCCCAGCGACTAGGGCCGGTCGCTCGTTATTTTCGAGCATCAGCAGCGATGCTCCCAGCGGGTCGCTCCAGCCGCTCCAGCGCTCCAGCCCGCAGCGACTCCCATCCAGCGACTCGAGGCGGTCGCTCGTCTTTTCCGGAGCGACCTGACGGAGCGGGTCTGGTCGGTCGCTGTGGCCTCCGGTTCAGGTAAGTTTTCTAATTTTGATGCCGGTTCACTCCAATTGAACCGATCCTACCCACCCTAACCGGACCACCCGACCCTAGACCTACCCAACCCTCCCCCACGACATCTTCTCTCTCACTCTCATCCCTCACCAAATTCACAAACTCTCTCAAGCTCTCACCACTCCAAATCCCATATCTCACTCAAATCTTCACCAAATCACTTCATTCTTTCACTCACATCCAAGCTTTCGCCCCTGTAGTCTAATTCCCCACACCTATTCACCTTTTCCATCCATCCAAAGCAAGGTATTGTGTTCTTGAAACCAATTTCGTAAGTCCATGAACCCTAGATTTTCAAAATCAAAATTTGGGCTTTTTCTTGCTTGATTGTGGTGAAATAGACTAGGGAAAGCTTATATATTAACTTGGGTTCTTGATTCCATGGTGAAATTGAGTTGAAATTGAACTTTTGCAAATTAGGGTTCATGGATTTTGGGATTTTCGAATTGGGTCCTAATTGATTGTGTTTGTGGTTGGGTTTGCTTGATAAGTTGTTTAGAAGTTTGAACTGAAGCTCTTTTGACTCTAGAATCACTTTGTTCATCTTGACTTTCATCTATTGAGATTTTGAAAAGTGTGATTCTTGCTTCATTCAACTTACTCCTCTCCAAGTTTGTCTTGTGTTCAGGTACAATGACTAAGACAAGCAAGACGGCGAAGGAGATTAAGGAACAAGCCGCTAGAGGGAAAGCACCCGCATCTGGCTCGGCAATACAGCTGACACAGAGACAAGCTACAGCCGCTGAAAAGAAAAAGTTGGCAGCGGAGAAGAGAGCGGGAAAGAGTGTAGCAGTTCCTGAGATTGAAGAGAGCGATTATGAAAGTGCAGATGAACCTGCTCCAGCAAAGAAAGCTAAAACATCTAAGGGAAAAGGAGTTGTGGTTGAAAGAGACAGAGAAAAGAAGCCAACTGTTGAGGAACTCTATGACGTTCTGAAGAATGAGATGACTTGGATGCCAACGAGGTTTGCAGACATCCAGTTACTGCGACAGCTGGGTCTCGAAGCTGATATCGAGGCAATGCTGGTTCATTTGAGGATGCCCAAGCTTTCCACCATGGCATATCCTCTCTACAAAGATGTTTCATGCCAGTTCCTCTCCTCCCTATTCGTCACTGTTCACAAAACCAAGCACGCAAGGGAAGGATGGGGAAAGATCGCATTCACAGTGCATGGGAGAAGCTACACCATGAGCTTCAAAGAAATCGAGAGAGTGATGGGTTTTCCAGATTTGCAGTACTCTTTTCCTGAGAAAACCGACAACCTCCCCCAGAAGCTCTGGAAGCTGATCAGTGGTAACGAACGCTCTACTGGAAAGGACAAGAACTCTCACATCAGGCATCCCTCAGTGCGTTACCTACACAGGCTACTTGTCCATATCTTCTACCCACGAAAGGAAGTTGGCACCATCACGGATGAAGACATGTACTTGTTCTTCCCAGCCATTCAGCCCTACGCCACACACGCGCAGCTCCCTTTCTCCATGGAGCTCTACTCAGAGGTTGGATGGGCCAGGTTCTTTGTGGGACATCTTCGGCACTACAGAGATTGGGCTTGGACCACCGGTGACTCCTCACCAAAGATTGGGATTGGAAGTTTGATCACTCCCTTACTTGAGTTCAAGGGTATCTCGTTGGGAAACGACGCGACAGCACCGATCTTCTTGGATGCTCCTTACTTGAGGCAAGCCACTTACTTTAGTGGGAGATACAAGGGTGACTACGTATACTACTACAAGATCAAGGGCAAAAAGGCCGAGGTAGTTCTCCCAAACAGAGAGCTGACAAACCTAAATGGGCCCTGCGGTGTCAGCTTCATCATTCCTACGGGTGCTTTCCTTGGTGAGCATGGGTCCCTTGATCCCATCGGCCCTTGCACGGAAGCAGAAGAGACTATTGGGAGAGCTATGCCAGAAGCTGAACCAGTGGAAGATGAGGACGCTGAGCCAGTCTATGGGCAGCGTCGCTACACTTTCACACCATACTCCGGAACCCTTCCCCCTGGTGCCCTTCGCGACGCCCACGATCATATCAGTAGGCTCCAGAGATGGAACAAGGCTCAGGATAGGACGATTGAGAAGCTCAAGAAGAAGTGTAAGGAAATGAGCAAGACTGCGAAGAGGAAAGCGAAGTCAACATCCAAGATCTTGAGAAAGATAGCTGATGTCTTGACTAGGGGAGGTTTTGCGGGATGTAGCAGAGCGGACTTCGAGTTCCCAGACGACCCTGTACCCCAGCCTCCACCAAACCCCTCAGCCCTTGGTTTCCCCCTCACTGAAAGGCAGCAGCAGCGTCGCTGGAGAAATCCACCGATCCTCCCCTCTTCCTCGGGCAACAAATCACCCTCCCTTGCTGATTCTGAGGAGGAGATCGAGATCGAAGAGATCTCTAGCCAGCCACGATTTGAGGAGCACAGCACCATGCCAGGCGGCTACTACACCACGTTTCCACCTGACACCGATGAGTACGAGCCATCTGGCTCTACTCGCTACCGATAGGAGGTACTCTGTCACCTTCTCTTGTATATACTAGCTTTTCTTAGGATTTATTTTCGGTATCTCTCTCAGCTTAATAACACAGAGACTGTGTGACTTAAGTTTGGGGGAGGTACCAAGTATTTAATCATGTTTGCTTTGATGGTCTTGCATTGAGTCCATGCATTGTACATATCTATTTGCATAAAAAAAAAAAATAATAATCATTTAGTTTGCATCATTTGCACTTTTAGGAGAGTCTAGAGCATATAGGTTGCATTCATTTGCATTGGGAGCAATGATTTAAAATGCCTTGTAGAGAGCACTGTCTAGCCTTGCTTAGTTCATGCGCCTCTCTCGAAAACCTTGTAAGTTTCGTGCCTTGAAAACTCTCCCTGAAACTCAATCTCTTAAGCCAACTACAACTTTAAATGAACTGAATGAACTTAACTTCTTGCTTATGGTCTCTTGTGTGCTAAGTCATGGATATACACACTAGAGTTGTCGCGCCTTTTATGCCAATCTTTTTGACGATCTCTAGTGGCAGTCCACTCCCTAAAACCCTCTCCTCCTTTTAAGCCTTCATTTGATTGATTGAGTGAAGCCTTTTTCGGAAAGTCTTACATGTGCATAATCTTGAGAGTATTGGGAACGACAATGCTCAGTCTTCATTCTTGCTAGATTACACTATTGTCTAGCTATAGGTGGGGAGGTGAGTGTTGAGAAGTTTGACTTGGATTTTGAAGGTTGAAAGAAAACGATTGAACTCTTGTGCTTAACTGTCTCTTTGGGAATTGTATAAAACCTCTAGCTCAAATTGTGAAAGTCTTGGCCCCCAAAATAAAAAAAAATAATAAGAAAGCAGCAAAATAAAAAAAAAAAATAAATAAAAAAAAAAGAGAAGAATAAAGAAAGGGGGCTAGCAAAGTGTGAATGAGCTAAGAGGTTGTGTTTTAAGAGTTTAGATATTTCCCTTGATTGAAGAGTTTGTGGTTTTGTTCTTGAAATTTTTGGGTGAGAGATGTGAGTGGGGTGTAACTTTGGGAATAATTGAGTCACTTGTATGTTTGAAAAAGGGTAGAACAATGAGGATTGAGCATTGTATGCATTAGTTGATCCCTTTCTTAGATATATTATGTGCAATGTCAAGGCTACTTGTTTTGAGAGCGAACCCCCTTGAAGATAATGAGCTTTGAACCCCTTGATCACTAGAACAAAAAGCCTTCCCTTACCCAAATGACTTGGACCAATTGACCATTTGCATAGAGCTCACTTGTTGTATTGCTTAATGAATGTGAGAGTTGGCTAAGCTGAATGTGTGAATGAATAATGTTGAGTTAAGATAGGCCTAAAGAAGCTAGAGGATAATAAAGGAGAGTGTGCTTGTGCTGAATTCTTATGTTGAAGCGAGTGCTTGTGTGTTTCTCTTGGCTATGAGCTCCCACTTTCAAACCTCTTCCCCTATGAGTCCTAGAAAGTTCACTTGAGGACAAGTAAAGGACAAGTTTGGGGGAGTTGATGTCTTGCAAATTTCCATTGTTTCATCTTCATATTCGCATGCATTTTGATCATCTAGATTAGGTTTTAGGCATGTTTAGATTGCATTTTGCATACATAAGTCTTTATCAGGTGTTGGAGTACCACATGGATCATTTGGGATGCATTGGGGACTCAAAAGAGGCAAAAGGAGTGACTTAGAGACGACTAAAGCCACAGCGACCTCAGTGCAGCGGGTCCCGTCAGTCGCTCCGACCTCATGACCTGGAGCGGCCTCACCCCAGCGACTCCCACCACCCGCTGCGTCTTCATCATCCTGGAGCGGCTTCACCTCAGCGAGTCGAGCCAGTCGCTCGTCTTCTTTGCAGCGACCATGCGGAGCGACTCCACCCGCTCGCTGCACCTCGCCCCTTGGAGCGACCCCGCCTCAGCGGCCCGTGCTGCTCGCTCGTCTTACCAGCAGCGACCAACCGGAGCGGCTCTCTCCACCCGCTGCGCCTCGTCCCCTGGAGCGACCCCGAGCCAGCGAGGGGACCAGCTCGCTCGTCTCATTTGCAGCGGCCGTGTGGAGCGACCCTTCCTGGTCGCTCCGAGCCCGTTTCATCTCGAACTTAAACATTTCTCAGGGGCATTTTAGTCATTTGTATGCACGTTTTTCTGTTCTAAAACCTAAGTTTAAGTATTGTGTAAGCCACCAGAGGCTAATCTATCTTTTTACACTTGGTAAACATCAAAAACTATTGGAGATTTCATCTTTTGGATCATTGATTCTCTTGTTCTTATTTTATTTCTTGTTGATTTCTGTTATTTTATCTCTGTTTATGATCAATCTGAAACTCAACATGGGTTTAAGAATGATCATGAACATTAGTGAGTAATCCACCTTTGAATTCATGGGTTAGGAAGATTTAGGGTGATTAAGTTAGTTCTAGGATGTTTTAGTATAAATCAAACCTTATTCCTTGCCTAGGAGAGTATTCATAATGCATCTGTTGAGTTGGCCTCTCAAAAGTTGATCTTTAGACATCTCCCACCCACAAGGTGTTCGATGATATGTCTGAGTCAACTCTCCTAAGCTCTTAACACACTTTACCAAAGACATTTGTTGTTAAGGGTGTTAAGATAGCCAATAGACTTGTTGTTAATGATTGCTTTTATATTACTCAGCCAAAGACATTTGATGTCTGAAGTATGTTAGCAAATGAGCATTCATCTAGACATAGAGTTTGTTTAGGATAGTGTCTAAGCTTAAGGTTGATTAGTTTGATTGATTGTAGCCATCCTTAGTTCTAAGCTTGATCACCCAATGTCTAAATTCCTATACCCATGAATTCCCCTTTCTCATAAAAGAAAGTTCGTTGATTTACTGTTTTATTTGTTTAGTTATTGCATTCTAGGTTTTAGAAATCATCAAATCATCGATTGCACTTAGATTAAGGAAGTACTTGCATTCTTGGTGCTTTGAATCCCTTGGAATTGGTTCGACATTTCACTCATATTACAACATTTGTCTTAGGAGCCTTGAAACTCCTAGCATCACAAGCTCATCTAAATGTTGAAATAGACTCAAAAAATCGAAAGACCATAATGCCATTAATGAATTTTTTAGTTTGTTCATATCATTAAGGACATTTTTAGAAAATTTAAAATATTCATTAAGGGTATAATTCTGGAATGATCATGTTTTAATGGTATTGATATCAAAGAATATCTACAAAAATATGTAGAAGGAGATACATTACGTATTACATTTTAAAATAATTAATTTGACGAAAAACAAGTAAATTGTAATATTCTTATTTTTGAAAATTTTATATACACATTTGAGTATATGTGATTATAATATATAACATTACTGAAGTAAAATAAAAAATTTTATATTAACAAAAATGAAAATTAACATCCGCGCGGTTGCGCGGATTAAAATCTAGTTTTCAGTTATTGAGAGAAACTGATTAACCAGCTCGTTCTCAAAACATTGTTGGATACAAAGTTTACAAATCTGGTTTAACTTCTAGTTTGTTATCAATTATTTATTACTTACTATTGATGGATATATATATGTCTTTGGTGCGTTTATCTGATAAAATTTCTAGCGAACTATTATAGTTAAATCCTGATTAGGATTATGGAAGGATTATATACATTATATGTATTTAATTAGGGTTTTCAGAAGTATAAAACAAGTTTATGAGAAAGGACTTTTGCTCTAACAAAGCATAATAGAAAGTGTTTTCGAGAGAATATGGAGGATTAAAAGCAGACTAGTTTCACGTTTGAGATAGATAACTTCACCGAGAAGGGAGATTTCATACACTCTCCAATTTTTTTAAGCGGTGGGTGCGAATGGTAAATAAAAAGATTATATGTGTTGTGATCTTTAAATCATCTCCTAGATTTTCCAAAATAATCTGTTTCTCTTTTTTTTTTAAGGTTTGTTAAAGTATATCCCAAAGGAGATGTTATCGAAGATAACTTGGCTCTATACCTCCATGTTGCGAATGCTGGATCATTGCTACTGGGATGGAAAAGGCAAGCTAGTTTTTCCTTCATTCTGTTGAATCAATCAGGCAAAGAGATCTACAGATCAATACCTGGTAATTAATCTATATTCCACACACACACATATATACATATTGATTTACGGAGAAGAAAAATTTAATTAATGTTTCTGTTATTGTATTGCAGCAATATGCCAATTGTTCTGCGCTCAGGTCACAGGATGAGGTTTTTCAGAGACCTTGACTCTTAAAAATCTTCAAGAAAAAGGGTTTCTAGAGAAGAACAAACTGATTGTTAAAGTCCAATTAAACGTAGTTGAAGTTGTTGATCAAGGAGATGTTACTGAGAACGAGACTATGGATCTTAGTGGTTTCTAAGTTCTTTATCCTCAGGTATAACTATACACGGATACTCGTTGTTACTGTATATCTTTTGATTAAATATAATAAGATTACTTGACAGGTTGTTCAAGTGTGTCGGATTTTCGTGATGCACCCGGGAATTGCAGCAAATTTCAGATCAGAGAGCCAATTGATGAAGACAGCATATTTGAATCTCCTCCTCGGACTCATTGATAAACTGGACAAACCTCCACATTGCTTCTCCAAGACAGATCTAAACAACGCTCGCAGCAAGCTAATCGATCTAACAGAAGCATGATTCAAGCTAGACTGGTTGAATAAAAAGCTTGATGATATTTCCTTGGAAACCAAGAAAAAAGATGCTGGTGGTACTCGAGTCCAAGAACTAGAGGAACACATCAAGAATATGAAAGTTGAACTGGACAACGAGAAGATAAAGTCTAATGATAAAGTTTTGACATTGGAGAAAAAGGTCTCGGAACTCAAAAAAAAGCTGACCAACGAGCCCAAATCTGCTTCTCCTAAAGCTTCCTTCTTCAAGAGTGTGTTTTTGTTTTGGAATAAGAGTGGAACTCGGCGTAGGTGATCCTGCTATTAATTGTCAGATTGAAAACAACATTTCATTACTGTGTTTTTTTTTTGTTAAAGAACTCTACGGTTATGAAATTTTGAGCTTGTACTCTCTTTTGAGCTTGTACTCTCAGATTTTCCTTCTTTGAGGTTTGAATTAAACAGTGTTAAAAAGAGTTTTGGTGTTATTTACTGAAATAAAATAAACAAAGAAATGATTTGGTCAAAAAACCACCGGTCTCGGTACAATAGGTTTGGTTTTCTCACTTGGTTTGGTCTTTGATTCAACACTTGACCATGTGCCAACTCATTACTAACCTAAACCCTAAATCTTTTTCTCATCTACTCTCTCTAGCTAAGGTGGTTCAAAACTTTGGAGATTTGTGGTGGGTTTTTTTTTTGCATCTCTGCTTCGGTTTACACATAACTCTGTTCTTTTCCTAACTTATCAATGTTGTTCTTTTGTATCTTGAGATAATATCTCTTCTTGATAGTAAAATTAGTGGAACATGACATCTTTGCAATTAGCTTGAGATTTTTTAAAAGATAAATCAATAATATGAAGAGACATAAAACAAAACTAAGACATAAAGTGTTTGTTGCTCTCTTTGTTTTTGTCTTGAGGGGGATATAAAGGCAAAAGGGTTAAGACCCACTAAAGGAAACTAAGCTTGTTATTAATTATATAATGATCCCTTTTAGATTAATTCTAGAAATATCAAACTGTCAACCAGCTCCACGGATGAAGATTCCACGATAAAGTTATCTCCAAAACACTTAGATCGACGGATGAATCTACATGTAAGACATCCCCGATGGATAAGCGAAGAACGAACAGTTCTTTCTACAATACTCTGGAACCTCCGATAAGTTTCGCATAATAATCTAGAAAAAATTGCATAGCTAATCTGAGATTCGAATCCCAAACCTAGGTGTAAAAACTTTTAAACCTTAGTCAGTAGCCTACGGTGCTTCCACAACTTTGAGAGTAACCTTAAAACCTGAAACATGAGGTCCCCCCCTTCGAATACAGTTTACAACTTTCATCGTACTGTGCTCTTTTTAGAGAAACCATAAAATCTTAATTTAAAAAGATTTTTATAGGTGGAGATTCTTTGGTGTCGGTTCCGTTGGTGTTACTTTAATGATTTGTCATTTAACATATGTTACAGGTTGCATTGAACATCTCTAAAAATTCATTGTTGGTATCAGAGAACAATGAAGAACATTGATGGTTTTAGAGATCGAAGAAGAACACGAATCCTAAAATTTGGTATTAATTTTGGAAGAAGATGATAATCATCGCTCACAATCGTGATGGATTTCGAGATTAAAATATAAAGCCCATAACTTGTAAGTATAACCCATAGACAAAACACATAGTATAACTAAAGAGATACACTTGTCGCGTCTACGTGAGCCGACTTTATGAGGTGGCTGCATATGTGTGTCCTCACTAGGAGGGAGAAAACGTATTTTTATATATATATATTATGGATACTACTATTATAAGCTAAAATATATATTAGAGTAAAAATATTTCAAATATATTTTCAAATTTTGAAAAACGATTTTGGATTTTCTTAATACCTTAAATGAGTTTAAACGGATCTAAGACAATATAATTATTAGGGATCTAAATAAGCAACTTTGTTAGATCAAGTAGACCTAAAAAAGATTTTAGAAAAATATTAAATGAGGTGAATCTTAAATCAAATTAAGTTAAACCAGATGGATCTACCCAATTTAACACCTTTAACCAAACATTTAACTTGTTTTGGTTAGATTTTCGCAATATAAAATATCTCAACCTTTAAAAATTAGGATCAAAATCAGGTAATACATTAAAACTCAAACACAACTTTAAAGTTCAAAACAAATTCACAATTGATAACAATTTTGAGTTACAGGGATAACCCAAACTATATCAAATATGCCCTTTTACCTAAAAGAAAACTATATCAAATCTAAATATATGTTACAAAATCTTTTGCTTTCTGTCTCGGACAAATTGAGTTTAATCCATTTAGTCTTTTGTATATGGAATTGTCCATAGCGGACAAATATATTTAGATGGTGGCCAACCCATTTGACACCAAACCCAAAAGAATCCAGCAAAAGAAACAACACAGATGAAGCACAATCAAAATTCAAAATCGACAAACTCAAAGAAAAAAGAAGGCAAAGAGAAAACCAGGAAAAATCAATTGAACACAAGATCAACAGACAGCCACACTCATTTCTCAACGGACTTCGACATTTGATCACAATAAGTCTAGACTAATTTTATCTTCTTTCGCTCAAATTTTGTTATAATTGTTCCTTTTCAATCATTTTTACTGCTTTAAACCTTTTACAATTATTGGTGTAACACAACAACGACATTATCAGTCACAATGTCTACTAGATAGAAAATCGATTATACAAATCAGAAATTTATTATAGTTTCGATGTAACAGTTGGTACCTGCTAATATGGATCTGGAAATTACACTAATAGGTATATATTAAAAACATAAATCGTCGTAAATCTAATAGAAAAGTGTGTTGAGGAAAGGACGTAGCGGTTCGAAATACCGACGTGCACACACACGTGAGAGGCAAAAACTGTATTTTAGCCGCATGAATCTCGTCTCTTGTTTTATTACAAGGTCAACTTCTGGTCTCTCTCTCACTTCTAAATCTTACTTGTTTAATTAAATATCTACTTATTTAGTAGATTCTGATTTCAAATCTAAGCCAATTAATAACTAAATAAACTTAACTCCGAATTCAAAATATACTAATTATAAAAAAATAAAAAGCCTCGGTTTTATGATCACACACCTCACATAGAAGCTTCTTCAGACTTCACAGTCTTCACTATATATCTTTTAACTATTTTTCTCAATCTCACCACTGAAAACAAACACAAGAAGCTCAAAATCGAATGGCGTCGATCACCTGTTCCTCTGATCAACGTCTTTCCACGAGCAAGAGGCGTTTAAAGCCGTTGACGTTAAAAGATTACTTACTCGATGATCTCAGCTCTTGTTCATCCAACGGCTTCAAATCATTCCCTCGTCGACAACCTCCTTCTTCATCATCCACCGTTCGTCGTCTCCTCGACGCTGAGATCAAACGGTCAGGACTGATCCATCATCGTCAAAACAAACCACGTCTCACTAGAAGAAGCCGCACGACTTGCGGAACGGCGATCAGTCACGCCGTTCATAAAGCTTCGACGGCGTTTATCAACGCCGTGAAACTTATACCGTTCCATTCCGCCGTTACCTCACGGAAAGGAGATCAGAAACAAGAAGGCGTTTTCTCTAGAAGCTTCTCTAAACGGCTCTTGAGCAAACGCTTCTGGAGAAAACCGGTAGGTCATTCTCGCCGTGAAGTAACGGTCGAACTCGGAGACGGAGAGATTCAATGGTGGATCTCCGCCGCGTTTTTCCCTGGGGAAGAGAGTTTAGATCAACCGTCCGATCTGGTTTCTCAAATCTCCACCGTCCCCGGAGAGGCAGCTACATTCTCAGCCTCTGAAGCTGCGGCGATCATCACCACAGATAAACTTATCTCCGGTAGTGACTCGTCAAGTTCCGGTAGCGAGTTTTTCACGAACTCGTCGTCGTCGGAGACTGTGCAGTCTTCTTCTTCATCGGTCTCATCCACTACGTCGAGCGGTGAAGCTGAAGAAGTGTCGACCGGAAACGACGCAGTGGTTGAGAGCGGAGAGAGTTTAAACGCACGTGACTGTGACGGATCATCTGTCAACGGCAACAGCATGTGTAACAGAGAGGTTAGTTCGTTAAACGATCGTTTTCTTTCTTCAGTGTACCTACTACCTACAGTGAGAATGCATTTTATTTTATTTTTAATAATAATTAAAATAAAAAATAGGTCATATATTGAAACTTGTCGGGGAACGCGTGCAAGTCACGTGTGGTGTATGATTTAGTTTAGTGATGAAAGGGCTTAGATTCTTCATACGTAGCTTCTAATGCGGATTATACGGCACATGATCCCGCGAGTTTTTTTGTTCTCATGGGACTACACGTACGCAATTAACTACTCCCAAGGTCAAATATTCGTACAAATTTCATAAGAAAATTTATAGTTTGGTTAGTACGCATATAGTAACACATTTAAGTTCGAGTGCTTATAGTATCTAAGAATGATTTTTAATTTAGCACCCATGTTCATGAAATTTACTAAGAAATCTTCGACGATTAATTCTTGGATTTGATAACACAAAAATGATATTTTCAAGTATAAAATTTATAATCTCAATCAAGATAAAAAGCAGGATCCGACCGTAGTTAATGTATGGGGGCAGAGACAGATAGGTAGAGAGACATGCTGTGGTCATGGGATGGGATGGTTGACTTTCGTCAACTTATTATTGTCACTGTGATTTCTCATATCCTATGTTGCATGGAAATTTGGTTGAAAGTCCGTTTCACGGTTCGGAAACGTTTCGGAATTAGAATCTCTTGGAAACTTGCGGAAACTCATTCGAAACTCGTTTCTTAAAAAAATTCAATTTGGAAACTTGATGGAGACTTGCGTTTCTATTTTGGAAACTCGCAATTATGTTTTAGAAACACGTAAGAAACTATTTTTATTTTAGATTTTTTTTTATAAATATTTAATAAATATAAGGATCAATTTATTGTTTTAATAAGTTAAAAACAAACTATTTGGAAGAGCATAAGCAGAAGATTTGGTATTTAATCTTCGTCTTCTATCTAGTCGAAGTTTTGCATACAAATATGGTCTCAATCATATCTGAGATGTTGGAGGTGATCAATTTGTTTCACTAGATGAGAGTAATAGAGACTTGAGTTTGAAGATCTTTTTTTTGATGAACCTGAGTTGGAAGCGGTACAATAAAGTTAAAGATGAAGTTATTGATCTTTGACTTGCAGTTATGATTTTTTATCTTTCGTCAACTTATTTAATATTTAAGTATTGATTTTTTTGTTATTTTGAATTTTTATATGAATTTGATGTTTAATGATGACTATTTTTATTTTTTCGTATGATTATATAAAACATCTATTTATTTTTTTGTATTTGTAGATATACTAAACATAATTGAATTCACATATTAATAAATTATATATATATATATATATGTGTGTGTGTGTGTGTGTGTGTATATTTATAGACGTTTCTAAAACATTTCCTAGGCAAAAGTAATAAAAAATCACGTTTCCACGTTTCGACTATTTCTATTTTTTAATGTTGTGTGATCACATTTTAAAACAATTTGATTTTTATTGCACCCTTTTAGGAAAGTGTGAATGAAGAAAAGGAACAACTTAGTCCAGTATCAATCCTAGAGTGTCCTTTTCAAGACGATGAAGATGATGACGAAGACGATGCAATCACTGATCATATTTCCAACCAAAATGGTAATTTTATCAGTTATATATTCAGAAAATATGTAAAAAGAATTTATAAACTACAAGATAATATGTTGATAGAACTAACTTAATAAGCTAATATTTGCAGATACATACGAAAAAATTGGAAGAAAGAGTAGAAGGGTGAATGGCTTTGTACGTATTGAGCCACTAGACCTGGAGAAACGCATAGAGAAGTATGTAGAGACTGAAGAAGATGGGTACTCATATCAGACGCAAGAAACAGAAGAGGACGAATCAGAAAGCCGAGCAGACCGTTTGTTTGCTCTGGTGAAGTCAAGAATCGGTGAAACAAACAAAATATTAGCTTCTAATGTAGCGGATAATCTATTGTTAGATTATCTACAAAAAGATAATATTGGACCAAAAGAAGAGGCGTTAATGGTGAAGAAAGTAGAAGATTGGGTGATGGATAGACAAGATGAGATGTTCATGAGTTGGGAAGTTAGAGAGATGAGACAAGTTTATTTGAAGGAAATGAAATGGGGTTGCATTAATGAAGACGAGAGAGAGTGTGTGATTGAAGATTTGGTGAATGGATTCTTCACTTTCTTGGTGGATGAATTCATCTTTGACTTAGCTTGATGATATTTATAGTTTGGGGGGAGAGAATTCAAGATTTTGACATTTTATTGAAGATTAGATTTCATAAAGTATTAGAGGTATGTTATCTGGGAATAAAACTATATGTAGTTTGACATAAGGGGAATGCTTATGTAGATCATGTTCATTTTTCCAAACTTTGAGTCTAGAGTGAGAGTTAGAGTTCATAGTGACATAGTCATTATGTGTTTGTTATTTGTTTTACTAACTCTTATTATGGATTCTGAGTTGGTTACTATTCAATTTCGAAATCGATATTAAAAATACATATTTTTCTATATTAAAGAGTTTGAAGAAATACATATACTCTTCACAGAAAATTAGGAGTCATTTTTTAAGACCCAAAACTTCAAAATATTAACCATATTACATCTACAAAACCAACTAAGGATTGGTCTAGTTTCCTCGTTACCACGCACAAAATACAGTTTTTGTACCTGGTACCAGTTGACAGCGTTTCAAAACAATCATATAAACCGTTTTTATACTACTTTGAACCATTTTGTACTGCTTAAAAACAAAAGCACTTTTCTGCAAACGTTTGTGATTGTGGACGACTATGGTTATATCCTAACTAACTTACAAGCTAATCTTTTTGTAATTTTTTAAATTAACTCATTATCTATTTGACAATTTACAATTAACGTTAACCCTAACTCAGTTTATCTACATTAAGATCATGGCATCAAAGAAAATCATGACACAAACGTAAGTGGTTTTGAGCTAATAGATTTTTCCACTATCACGTTTTTATGATTCATGATATGTTTTCATTGTTCAAAATTTATGAATATAAAAAAATAAAGTGATAGTGGAAAAAATCATAATCTCAATACATTAAAATCAGTTATGTTTTGTATCTTGGCTTTCTTCTTGTGTGGATGCCATACCTCTAGCACCAAAGAGCTGAAGAACCAAACCGGAATCAGAACCAAGAATTGAATATCTATGGCTAATTTGAAGTGATTCCTAACCTATTGGGAGTCAGTACATTTACTTCTGAATGTCAATCATTTTATAGTTTTGAAGCTTTTCACATTTTCTGTTGTACTTTACACAGTTAGTTAACACTATCTTTTCCTAAAAACTATATTACTATTTCTTAATTAACTTGATTTTTCTTCTTAAAGCAAGAATATGATTTGAATGTTTTTTTATGTCAAAGCGATTTTTTTATTCTACGCTTTAATTTATTTGTGCGTCTCACCGTAGAATTATACTGATCAGGCTTGATTAGCCATTATCCCACCGCCAACTGTATTTTGGGCCGTTTATCTAACCAGGTGCCGACTGTTTAGAACATGGATCTACGCCATATATATGTATTAGCAAAAGCCACTTCTGGATCTATAAGATTATTTGGACCGAAGGTCCGGATATTTCCTGGTTAAAAGAAAAACAGAACATATGTTTAACATGAAAAAACCGCTAAGCGGAGACTAGACATCTTATAAAGGATTAATGGATTAATGTTTAAGAAGAATCCTAAACCAATTTTTGAATACGTAGACCGAATATATTATTTTGTTCACATTCGATTTGCCGACTAGACAGACACCTAGACGCAGCTAAACTTATTTTTAGAATACTGTAAATAATTGTCATCAACCTTTTTGTATACCACATAAGACACGTATCATCGTCACTATATCATAGTTTGATTGATATCTATAAAACCTTTTCTTTTGAAATGTTAAATAACTAGAAGAAAATGTCATTTTATTATAGTATGAACTTATAATTTTAGATTGTTACCTTATCACATATTTGACACTGAAAAAAAAACGAATACATTTTCTCTTTAAACTAACGGTTTTCCGCTAAAACTGAAAATTATGTTTTTTCATAAAAAAAAAAATTTTCCGTCAAAACTAAAAAATCAAATCACGTTTTCCGTCAAAACTGAAAAATCATATTTTTTTCCAAAAACAAGAAATCACGTTTTCTAGCCAAAACCAAAAAATAACATTACTAAAACCGAGAAATCGCGTTTTCCCATTGAAATCGAGAAATCACATTTTTCCGTCGAAACTGGAAAAACACGTTTTTTCCGTCAAAACCGAAAAATCGTATTTTTTTGCCAAAACCGAGAAATCGCGTTTTTCTGCCAAAACCAAAATCCATGAGCGACCCGCCCAGTTGACACTTCTACGTTAAATCTTTGTTGAGATCAAATCTTTGTACTCACCCAACTTATTGGTTAATGGAAGTTGTAGTTCAGAAAAAAAAAGTTTAGTATTTTCCACTATTTTTCCTTTTTATCTTTTCTGTAATGTTGAAGAAGCATATAATATTCCCGGGTAATAAAGCATCTGCAGAAGAGCATCTTTTCTTCTTCCCCTCTCTAATTTTTTTTATAGTATTTTTAAATTTGAAGAAAGGCACAATAAACCCTAAATAAAATTTCCCCTTACCAGCTGCTCTTTTTTTTTTCGATTCATCTTCCGCCAAGTAAACGCCGTTACGGAATCATGAGGGGACTCAAACGCGCCGCTGTTTCCGAATCGTTTCCCGAAGCCAATGAATCTCCCGTGAGTTTTTTTTTTTTTAATTTCTTTGGATATTGACCCGAGTCTGTAATTCCTGGTAGAATAGAAAAATTAACACTTTGGGGGTATTCTTGGGTGTTTATAAAAATGGGGGTGGTGGTCATTGTGTATAGCTGAAGCAGTTTGGTTTATTTTTTTTTTACAATTTTGAGGTCTTGGAACTGAATCTGTGTCCTCATCATATTCAGTTTAAGAATGCAAAACCAGTGCAAGGAACCTTGTTTGGTACTCAGCAGAGTTCGGCATCATTGGATAAACAGAGGGCTGAGCTAGCTAGGAAGCATGTCAGAGCTCTCAATAACCAATTTGTAAGGTGAATTAGTTATATTATCTTGTTGGGTCTTCTTTATGGTTTATGGAACATATTTTACCTTTTGTTTGTTTGCTTATATGCCTTTAACTAATTATGCTCCAATGTAAAATAAATAAATAAAACAGTTGGGTGCAAATACAGCTGAAGAATCATCCTGATGAACTTTGGGAAGATGGGATGAATGACTACATTAGCCATGCTTCCAACATTCTGGTATTATTCTACATGAATGATATATTTGGTTAGGATATGTGTTTTGTCTGTTTGACTTGATGGGCTTATGTTTTTAGTTTTGAAAGGATAAAATAGCTAACGCCTTGACTCTCTTGCTTCTTTTTGTTACCTCAATCATTTCTCTACTTGATGTCCACTCTCTCTTACAGGAACAGTTTAAAGATGTCGTCGACTGGCTAAAAGAAAATAAGGTAAAGGGGGATAATGTATCCCCTGAACCTACTAGAGCCGAGAAGAAACAAGTGGCTGAGGTCAAGAATAACGACGTTACACCAGCTTTAAATAACAGCCTCTTTGCTTCAAACACTCAACCTGCGCTCTTCTCGACCAATCGTTCTTCCAATTTTAGCAGTAGTCAGTCTGGTTCGTTTTCAAGCCAGCCTGGAGTTTTCTCCAGTAGTCCATTTGGTTTAGCATCTAATAGCCAAACTGGATCTTTTAGTAGTAGCCAGTTTGGTTTAGCCAAAAGCAGCCCACCTAACTTATTTTCCAGCAGTCAAGCAGGAGGAATCTCCAATAGCCAACCTTCTTTCTCATTTTCTAATAATCATAATCCTTTTTCATCTGGAGGTATCTACTATTTTCATTTAAAACGTTATTTTCTGGACTTGTCTTTGATCAGTATTGGACAATAGTTTATCATAGAGACCTAAACCCTCTAATTTCCTTGTTTTCTGGTATTAGTTACTCCAGTGTCCATACCTGCAAAGCGAGATTCTCCAGAAGATGAAGAAGGTGGTGAGTTTATCAGTATTCTTTCCTGTTTTATTACCATTCTTCTTTGTAAGATTATGCTAGAAATTACCAGTACAAACCGATATCATACCACCATTTTCATCTTCTTTTATATCTATCTTCTAAAGTTCAATTTACCGAGAGGAAAACTATATATCACAGATCTTGAGACATAGTGGGCTTTAAACACTGTTTTCTTTTGACTTTGCAGAAGATGAAGAACCTCAACCGAGCAGTCCATCTGTCAAAAAGACCGAAGAGAAGGGTGTTACTGTGGTTCATGAAATCAAATGCAAACTTTATGTCAAGGTATTTGTTATCTGTAAACTTTGATGTATCTTTTTGCTCATCTTTGAAAAGATTCGCTTTTAAGCACTCTCTATATTCTTCCAAATACTTCTCTGTGAAGGTTATATGAATAATCATGAAGATATCACCGTGTATATATGAAACCATCAAAGGGTGTCTGTGACTTTTTCGTAATCAACTTCATCCTCAAAGTCCTCTTAGGTGTCATAGGCTTTGTAAAAGAGTTTATTCTCTCTACTTTTTTCACCTTAATGTTCTGTTCTTGCTGATGACTGCAGTAATTGGTTGCTTATATAACCTTTGTGTCAATGTTATTATGCAGTCAAATGACCCAGCAGATAAAGGTGCATGGAAAGATAAAGGAACTGGGAATCTCTACATAAAATGCAAAGAAGGCGTCGACAAGGGGACAAAAGAATCTAAACCCACAATTCTTGTCCGAAACGATGTATGATTTCAATACACATACACACTTAACATCCAACTTAACTTTTGTCTAAAGACTAAACATTACAAACCTATTTTGTTAACTAGGTCGGGAAGCTGCTTCTTAATGCTCTACTGTACACTGGAATCAAGACGAGTGCGCAGAAGAACGCACTTGTTGCAATATTTCACTCCTCGGTAAATAAAAACCTCTGAAGCTTTTTTTTCTTTAGCGTTTTCATGGTGGTTTGTAGTTTCTCTGATTCTATCTATTCTGCGCAACAGGAGGATTCCAACGAGAATGTAACACCTAGAACCTTTCTGATAAGGACAAAGACAGCAGAGGCTAGGGATAAGTTAGCAACAGCCATCCAAGAATACGCACCTTCTTCATAAAATGCCCAATACCTTTTTATATCTTGTTGAGCCATCTCCACTATATTTTTGCCTCCCTTGATCTGTAATACTAGGACGGCTCCAAAGATTAACCTAGCCTTGATAAGGGCATGGAAATTGTTGTATGATTGAGAGAATGCGAGGGAAAGAGAGTCAAAGTTGCTTTGTAGCTTACTAAAGAATGCAACTTAAAAACCCAGGAAACAATAAAATCATTTCTTTCTATATAAACAAGTATACAGAACACTGGACTTTAGAACTTTAAAAGGCACATATATATATGTGTATATATATATATATATATGTATTCCATCAATCTCCATTCATTGCAAACAAAAGCCAGAGACGCTACATTCACTACATTTCTAAATTTATACATATATGAGGGAAACAATCAAGGATCAGTGAAGAACTGATCAAATATCTAACATTCTCCGTTTTGATTCTGTGATCTATGAATAAGGAAATAATCAACTACTTTAACGGTAGCAACAGGGTCTTGTTGCGCTGATGACGCACACCATTTACTTGGAAACTCTCTCTTATGGCTCATCACCCCACTCTGTTTCGGCTCTGCATCCCAATCTTTGTCCAGCTTCCAGTCTTTTGGCACCTAAACTCATTATCATATACACACCTCTCGTTAATATTCCTTAAAACCATTTAACAGCTAAGAAACAATGACAGGATCATAAACAGTGGTTCACTAAGTATATAGAGTTTTCTCTTCTTCTTTTTTTTTTACCTTGTCAACCGCGAGAGTGAATACTTCAATGTCTTTATTCTCTTTAATGTGGAAACGAGTGAAAGATTTGTAATTGGCAATGCGGAGTGAAGAGAAAGCTTCATCAAAGTGAATGTGGAGCCAGTTGATGCAGATATACAAGTAGCTTCCAAACACCAAAGACACCACAGGTGTTGAAAAGACCCAAAAGTAAAGGAAGACAGAAGCATAATATATAACAGCTCCGCTTCGAGACAGAGATTCCATTCCTTCTTTGCATATGTTGGTCCGGGTAACCGCCATCACCTGATGTTGAAAGCACTCAGGTCTGTTTTTTCACATTGAATTTCCGGTTAAGACACAAAAACACAGTACAGTAATTACCTCAGGAACATCAAAAGCTGACATAAGATACTTGATACATGCTGGATAAAGGCCAAACGTCCACTGTTCAATACGGGCTCGAAGGCCAGTAGGGTCCGGGAAATGCTCGCTTTCCACTGATTTGTACCACTGATACAACGTATGATACCCTGTGCGAACACAAAAGTGTCACAAATTAGAGATTGCACTTTGTCATGTAAACCCCAAACAAATGGTGAATGGAAACTGACCAGAATTTGCAAGTAGATTATGTTGAATACAGATTTCAATGCCTAGTTCCAACATCAACATGAGAATCAGAGCTGCCATCAGGTGAGCAGCAACATGTAGAACTCCTATTATCACCCTCCTCTTCCGAGATAATTTTGAAGGGACAAATATGATTGCAGTGATCAGTAACACCATGACACCCGTAAACGACACGTAAGACTGTTCCATCACATACACAAAAGCGTTCCAAACAGTGCCTAGGAAACTCTCCAGGTGTCCAGAAAACGAATCACCTCGTAAGATGTGGGCTAGCTTACACTGAAACCAATTGATGAACGAGAAAGGAATGAGATATTAATTTTCTTGTGCACTGTTTAAATAGGGACGATCGAGCTTAAAAACGCACCTGAGGGAACAATGAAAAGACCAAGATAAAGTATATAATGCCACCAATGAAATCAAATTGCCAGTTCTTTTTCCGGAACTTTAAAATATTCCCCAAAGCAATCTTGCTTGAATCATGAAAAGAAGGGTAGGCAGCCTTGCTTGCGTAGGAAGTCCCATAGTACTTTGAAAATTTGCTGAACACATGGGTGGGATGTAGAAAAGCTCCTCCACAGCCATTAACAAGAAGATGTTGGACATGGACAGGCCCATCTGATTGAGTGCTTGAATGTCGCATATAATGATGCAAATCCCCTGCCATTCTAAGTTTACACCTGTATTTCAAAACGTCGCATATCAGATGCCTCACGTTCTTCCCTGTATCACTGCTCCAGTACCAATCGAGAAGCCAGCTTGGTTCATGCGTGATGATGATCACTGCATCATCCTCCTTAACCTAAATTGAGAAAATATTTTATTCTTAAGAAAAAAATGAAAATTGAATAATCTGAGAAGACAAAGCCACTAAAGTCTAGCCTAAGCCTAAGCCATTTGTTAGGAGTACTGCAGAAACTAAAGACATCCCAAATGTATACCAGAGTAATATAGAATATACTAAGTCGCTGACAAAAGACATCCCAAACTCTGAGTAGGTAATAAATATGATAATAAAAGCTACCTTCTCCTTCACCAATTCGGCAAAGAATTTGAACTGGTCAACATCAATATCACCATGAAGTGCAAGATCCAAACCGAACACCCACCATCCCTTAGGTAGCTGCAACGCAAAATAGCTTTTCTTCTGGGGCATTAACCAGCCGCCTAACCAACTCTTATGGCATATATACCTCATGAATGTATTGAGTCCGTCAAACCAGTCTACGAAACAATAAACAAATATGCTATAGTCAGACGAAATGGCAGAACAAACCAAATAGGTAAAATGAACTCACCATGGTTTCCAGGGATGAGAAAACATTGAGGACCATCATAATCCTTTAGATCTTTCACTCCCTCAGGTAATTCAGGCTTGTCAACAGCAATAGAGTCATTTTTGTACCAATGGGGAGGCTGGAGCGCATACTCAAAAGGACAAAAGAGACGTTTTTCATATGTAAACGCTGATGGATTGGGGTACCTATCATCGAAAAGACATTTAGAACTGCCAAAAGCTAGAGAATATGTAAGGATTTACAGTTAATATTGTAAAGCACTCACGCAAGATCTCCTCCAATAAGCAGTACATTACCCCGAGGTAACGGTCGAGCTTCACCATCCACCGAGACTTTGAGACTTGGCTGAGCAAGAAGTTTCGCTACAGCATATGATGAGTTCCCACCATCACCAGTATCCGCCATGAAATCAAACCAAAACTTGTCCTTATTAGCAAGGTGGTCATATAAAAGTTCTTCCCTCTTGGTTCCATCACAAGATTTGGTCATTGCAGCCTAAACATTTTCAAAAACGGAAAGTAAGTAAAAACATTAACATGTAGTTTTATCATAAACCTTAGAAGTATACCTGCAGCATTCGCATGTCAAAGCGGCCAAGAAATACCGTCACTGATACGAGGAGGTCAAACACAGTTTTAAACAAATCAGCCGATGTTCTGAAACATATATAATTAGTTGGTCAACTGTCTTGCTTTCATCGTTTACTCGGCTCAATAAAAAAAACAATCCTAAGCTCTAAAGGGTGTTTAGTATTGACATACCCTGAATACCAAGGAACCATATCTAAGAAATTTGGTTTCATTTGCTCCTTCTTTAGCTTCTCTACTTTGTCTACCGACAGAGGATGTGTTAGAGCCCACCTAAGAGCATAACAAAACTTTTAGATAAACCATGCTCATGTGAATGTAAGACCAAAGTTGTTCACATGGAGATACGCAACTTACCCTGTTGATCTCTCCACTACATAATTGGCAATGTAAAGACCAATAAATGTGGCCCACAACGAGTATATGGGAGAAATCTCGCTAGATGAATCAGGACATGAACCATTGCACGCAATCTGACAAAAACAAGGTAGGAACATGATTTTAAGAAAATCAAAGGGTGAACAACTAAAACATACTCACAGCTTAAAAAAGAAGATACCTCTCCATAAATGAACCATTTGGATAAGAGTGGATAGTCACTTGCAGACCCAACTGGAGCAAACCATGACGAGCACACTTGGTCCTTCAGCTCATTCATACGAATTAATTTTGCAATCCAGGTATTGTGCCTATGTTCTCTTTTCCAGAACGAAAACCAGCTAGTATACTGTCTTCCAGGTGGTTTTTGCCTCAGAATAGCTCGATTACCACAATGGCTGTAAAAGATACAGCAAGCCATGCTAAGCACCTGCAAGGATGAAAGACATGCAGACAATAAGGTAAAAAAACTGCATTTAATTTGCGAGACTGGCAGTGGTGAACTTACAGCGCAGTTTTGAAGAATGGTTAAGATCTCTGGGCGTCTACCAGCCACGCGAGAAACAAGACCAACATACCAAAGAGCAAGAAAAATGATGTGGAAGACAACAAGGAAGACTATTGATGAAATGTAAATCGTCAAAAACAAGGATAAATTCATCCTCAAATCCAAACCCATTGACTGAAAATTAGGAAGATGATACAAAGCTGCAACTAAAATCCAGGCAATGTACCTACACAATTTAATTAACAAGAAAGAACTTTAATTGCTGAGTTTTGATGTTAGAACATTCAGAAAGACAAGAACGAACAGTTGCTTACCATCGACTGAAGTTGGAGTAGTTTGGTCTGATGGTCTTGCCAATAAATGGAGAAGAAAAGAAGTAGAAGAACCCGAGCAGGCATGCATACATGGACCACCACTTGAGCGAAAACTTTTCTACGAGGGTGTGCATGTTATCCGAAGAAATAAAGAATAGGCAGCCGAGAAAAACAGCAATGACAGCATGGCGTGAATGCTCGTGCGGGTAAGGGTAAGTATGGGTTAGAATCGTTCTGACCCTCTCCATTTTGAGGGTTTTCAACAAACGAGCCGAATGTTTGTCAGAGCCCATTAGCATGTGGTTCTTGAATTTTCTTGATGAAAGTTCAAACCTTGGCAGAGATAGGAGAGGTTAATAAACAACTTTGTGCTTCCAATTTCTAGTTCAGCAGACAAAACTTGTGCCTAACAGTGTGATCCACTAATGAAACAGTATCTTTGAACTAAGTTTTAATAAAGCAGTCACGAGTTATTGATATTCAATGAAATTAAATTTCACTTGTAATCAACACACAAACAACCTGAACTTGTTAACATTAGACGATCTTAAATTCTCATAGTAGAGACTACATAAGATGCAAAAAAAAAAAAAAAAACTCTGACCCATCAACAGAAACATTCTCAATAAAAGCTGTAAACATCCAATTTCAAAAGCAATCACCAACTTAGGTAGAAAGGCGGAGACTTTTTCAACTAAGCGAAACGAAGCTAGAACCGAGACCAATCGTACCTGTGAAATTGCAATGAATCAAGGTGAAATCTCGAAACCCGTTTGGAGCAAAATCGAAATTTATCGGATTGATTTGGTCAAAATCAGTATGGGTGGAGTTTACCCCCAAACCCTAATTTGAAAAATTAAAGCTTTACAAAGAAAGAATGATCTTTGATGATGAGTCAAGCGTAGAACGAGTCACGTGGCTCTGCTTCCTTGAATTTAACTTCTTTTTTCTTTTGGTGTTCTTTCCTTTTAGTGAGAGAGAGGGAGAGAAGAGAAGAGGAATATATGAAAGAGGCGGTTTCCTTAATGATCGCTATTTTCGTCTTGAGTTTCTTTTTTTTTATATAAATAAATAAAATAATAAAAATTGGATTGGAGGGAATCAACGAATGATTCCATTTCTTGCTACCTTCAAAAATGTCCGAATCTTTTCTGAGGAATTTACTTACAATTTTTTTTGCGTGTACATTTTTGTAGAACTTGTAATCGAAGTAATGTATAATCTATTATTTGTGTTTTTAATCTGATATTTTCTTATTTTATCTAAGCCTGTTTTATAATAATAAATAATAAACAAGGAGACTTTTATTTTCACACAACTCTTGGTGGAAAAATCCTTTAGAGAAACTTTAATAATAGAGTTCCAGAAAATAAAAAGTCTATTGGTTTTAGATTAGACGAAATGGAATTTGGTAGCGGTAGTGGGATATGGTCGGCTTGGCTGTCTGAAGTCTGAACCATATCAATATGTGTTAAAGAAAAGCAAACCAAGTAAGAAAACTGATCTATTGGGTTTTGTTATTTGAAAATGGATTGTTGAATCTTTATGGATACCAACTAGGTTTATAGATAATAATATTAAGTAGGTCTGGACATTTCGAGTATTGGTTCGGTTCGGTTTGGGTATTTTGGGTTTCGGGTCTTTCGGGTCTAGGAGTTTAGGATCCGATAAAGTAATTTCAAATTTTCGGTTCGGGTCGGTTCGGATCGTAACGGATCCGTGTCGGGTCGGATCTTAGATAGTTGGATCCATTCGGGTAACTAGAATTTATCGGTTTGGTTTTGGGTCGAGTTCGGGTCGGTTCGGTTCGGATTTGACCTAAAAAATATCTAAAAATACAAAAAATATCTGAAAATATTAATATATCCGAAACTATTTGAAATTTTATTTAAAATTTGTGTTTTTATTATATTAAAATGTGTATATATATATTAAAATATACGAGATAAAAAAATAATTGGTTGTCTCATAGTGGTTGACCCTCTTGCTCTATAGAAAAATAACCCGTCTTCGACTCCGCCTCGATTCATTTTATTTAATTTACATTATTAATTCGGGTATCCGTCGGGTTTCGGGTTCGGATCGGGTCGGGTCCAAGACCCGCAGGTTCTCTAAAACAAGACCCGATAGGGTTATTTGATCGGGTCGGTTCCTACCCAGACCGGGTTTTTTGGATCGGTTTCGGGTCTGATCTTCCGGTCCGGGTAAAATGCCCAGGCTTAATATTAATATTAAGAGTCAATTAAAATTTATACAACTTTTTTGTAAATAAGTTAACTAATCCGTGATGAGACACTATTATGTGACTCAATAGATAAACGTGTTAGGTCAATAAATGCTAAATTTCATGAACTTAAGACACACATGCAATGTTTCTTGGCTGTGGACATTTATTAAACCCACCCCCAACCACAAGTATTATTATTTTCTTCTCTTAGTGGATGTTGTTTATTTCCCATTTTTTATATCGTGAATCTCTTTCTTATTGTTTGAGGAGATTTTTGCAAATAAACTTTAACTTCATGTGGAATTACCAACTTTGGCATTGTATAGGTGTCATCGTTACATTCATTCTCACATCATTTTTTTTTCAAAAACACTTTTTTGCCTAGACAATTTACATATTCTGCCATTGCAAAAATTATATACTATTTTCTTCATTTCATATTTCATGCATCTAAATGTCATAAGTGCGCTGACTGTCATCTCACATAATTATTACTCCCTCCGTTTCGAATTATATGTCGTTTTGGAGCAAAATTTTCGTTTCAAAATAAGTGTCGTTTTATGATTTCAATGCAAAATTTATTGACTTTTTAATCTAATCTATTTTTCTATTGGTTGAAATCTAATTAGGTGTATTGGTAATGATGTTTTTATCTAGTAAATATACAAAATTAAATGTTTTATTAATCTGTGTGCCGAAGTCTAGAACGACAAATAAATTGAAACGGAGGGAGTATTTAATAACATACGAGATTCTAGCTGGACATGCAGTTGTGTGATGGTTTCAATTAGTCCACCTATAAAAATAATCCAAAAATTACATGTGTTATTTAACTTAATCTAAACCTCGCATGTCCCAACGTGGAGTATACGTACACAGTAAATTTCATAGTTTGACCAACGTGAAAAACTGTTACATAGTAAATTTCATATTGAATGGGACCGTATACTGAAGTAGATCATATATTAAAATCAAAACCATAAAAAGCTCTTTATAATATGGACATAATATCTCAAAGGACCAGTATTTTACATATTTTTTTTATATTTTAGGATACTCAAAGAGATTTATTTATCTTATATATTAGTGATAAGTATCTTATTAATGGTTGTCAACATGGTTTATAACGTAACATTGCCTTCATATTTATAAAGTGAATCTCAAAAAGTATGAAGATTTTACATGAATGTTTACCGGAATCTATTTTTTAAATGTCATACATTCCGGTAATTAGAAAAATGTTTTAAAGGTTCCAGTCTTCGGATGGAAATTAATCAATGCTCATGATTTTATATGCATGTATACCGGAATCTATTTTTTTTTTAAATATCATACATTCCGGTAGTTAGAAAAATGTTTTAAAGGATCCAGTATTCGTATGAAAAGTAATCAATGCTCATTGATTTAAAATTTAAAACCAAATCTCATTGTTGGTACCAATGATATATCTATTTTATTAGTTCAACTTTCTAAAAAAAAATTAGTTGAATCAATGAGTTTTATGTATCTTAAGTATTTGTAAAAATAGAATCAAAATCAAAACTATACTAAAAGCAACTAATAAAGCACTCTTAGACTGTCCACGTATGACAGTTAATTCAACCAATCAAGATAGAATGTTTTGACACGTCACCTGGGTTTCCCGGTTTTTTTTTTTAAAAATGTCGTGAAATGAGTTTGGGCCATGAAGCCCGTGATAATTGATTGTCGGAGACCCGAGAAAGAGCCGACTCGAGCTCGCCCTCCTCAGATCTTCAAACCCTAATTCATGAATCATCTCGGGAACCTTTGCTCTTCCTCTTCTTTCACGATTTGATCCTCGAACAATCAATACATCCTCTACTTCGTCTCCCTTTACTCTCATTAATGGATTCGCTTTGCTTTTCTCATTCAGATTTTGTTTTATTTTGATCAAACTTGGTCCTATAGTCTCATTTCTAGCAATCGCGGTCCCAGCTTTCCCTTGCGTGCGGTTACCTCTCATTCACCAGTCTCAGGTCTATTTTCTTTCTTCAGTGAGTCTGTCTCCTTTATCTTCTCTTTACAGCTGAGATACGAAAATTGGAAAACACCATTGTTCTCTGTTTGCATAGTCAATTTCAAGACACACTGCTCACAGCGTGTTATGCTTACTCTACGTATAACAAGGTGTCATCTTTTACAACTATATATATGCTATCTCATTTTCATTGTATATTATTAGGGATGTGAACGTTTGTGTAAGTACGGTTTAGCGTTCGCATTTCATGAAAATTGGAAAACTAAGGATCTGAACCAAAAGTTTTGTTGGAAGTGAGTAAACTTACATTCCTTTTCTCTTCTGCAATTAGAATAACTTCTCCCGCATATTGTGTTTTCAAACAAACATAGAAGTTCCTAAACCTAACTTCCCATTGCACAGGCTGTTTATTTCTCAACGCCACTTTTGCAACACACATCTACTTAGACTGACACAGCTGTTTTAAAAGAACACTATACAAGGTAAGTAACTCTACTATGAATATAAGATAAACAGCACCAAATGCACATTAAATATAGCCATATGATTTCCTTTAATGTTTTATTTTCTCACATTTATACTCTCCTTTATGTTGTTTAGAAATGGCTCAAACCAAACTGCCTCTTCATCAAAGTTGCTTCATGCCCAGAATATAGAATCTCTCACTGTTTCAGAGCTTAACCAATATGTCCTCGCAGCTGAACCTCAGCTGAGAGTAACTTTATCTTAAGTTAGTTATCTGATTGTCATTTCTAATTGTTCAAGTCTCCTTAGTGAGGACATATAATTGAGCTGCTTTGTACTGCCAAAGTGACTGGTATCAAGACAGATAAGGATGGTGCTATATTGATTGCTTGAAATGTTCAAAGAAGCTGCAGAGAATCTCATCTTCCACATGCATCATGTATAATAACACCAGCGCTGTGTGTGTCCTCAGGTCACGCTCCTATTCCCTTGCTCTCTCAGATAATTCTATTCCCTATCTCTCTTATATTTTTTCCCGAATCTTCCCTCTTCAGTTATAGTGTGGACCTCTCTGTCTCAGTCTAGACAGATGATGATATCTTTGATATGGAGATGGCTAAGTTAACCAACATTCACGCAGCTGAAGCTGCACAAATTTTAGTAGGTCCACTATTCAGCTAATGTGTATAAAATATTCTTACTTGTCTGTTTAGTTTACTAAATAAATGGTGTCTCTGTTCGCAGAGTGCAGGTCTCAGTGCTAAGTAGATAATGAGCTCCCCCAGTTTATTGTTGATATAGTTGGTAAGAGCTACACTTTCCAGCTCAAGTTAGGAGAGTTCTGTTTCACTGCCAAACACCAAACCTTCACCATCTCCGGTATCATTACTGAGTGTCAGCGTGGATTACTCCCAGACTTTGTTACAGATGTTGGTATCGCAAAACTGAAAAACAAGAATGACTCGACACAAAAACTCTAGGCCTGAATTAAGGACAGCCAACATGTTTTGGGTGAATCAAATCTGATGCAGCTCTTCCTCCGATGTAAGCGCCTTCTATTTGTTTCTGTTACTACTAGCCTCATGTTCTCGGTTCGGGTATACATCATAGAGTAACATTCTCTGTTAATTTATTTTTCATATAGTGCAACTCAGAGCCATGGGACAAGTCTTATCGAAGGCTATGATGCAGTTATATTACTGCAAGTTGGTTACTTGACAGCTGAAACAATTCTTCAAACTGCCGATGAACAAGTCATATCATATCCACGGAAAAAGTGCCTATTTCAATATGAACTTTACGCGTCGTGCCTATTCCTTCACGAACTTTGTAGTAGTGCGTATTCCACACTGAATTAAACAAATTTTTTTAAAATACTATATGAACTTTATGCGTCGTGTCTATTCCTTCACGAACTTTATAGTAGTGCGTATTTCACATTGAACAAAACCAAAATCAAAAAATACTACATAGACTCTCAAAATCGTGCTTATTTCAATATTGAGTGTTAAATGTGTTAGTCATCCGTTAATGTATCAAAACAACGTCATTTTGTATAAACTTGTGAAATTAAAAATTAAAAATTAAAAATTAAAAATAAAATACACTCTCAAAATTGTGTTTATATATATTGACTGTCAAAAGTAATAGTCATCATTGATTTTATCAAAAGACTATTTTGGATAAATTCTATGAAATTGTCCGTCGTTTTTTAATTTTTTCATTTTACAAAAAAATTATCCAAAATGACGTTGTTTTAATAATTAATGTACGACTTGACTAACACCTTTCACTTACTGACAAAGAAAGACTAACATCTTTGACGGTGTATATATATAATCACGATTTTGAGCGTCAAAGGTGTTCGTCTTTTTTTTGTCAGCAAATCAAAGGTGTAGTCATATATATATGTGTACATTAACCGTCAAAAGTGTTAGTATTTTTCTGTTTAAGAAATCAAAAGTGTTAGTCATACGTTAATTTATCAAAATAACGTCATTTTTGATAGATTTTATAAAAAATAAAAAATTACAAATTGACGAATAATTTCATAGAATTTATCCAAAATAAAATCTTTTGATAAATTAAAACATGACTAACACCTTTGACAGTCAATATATAAGTACAATTTTGAGAGGTTTTTGGTAAATTAAAGGATGACTATTACATTTGACAGTCAATATATATAAGCACAATTTTAAGATTATATATTTTATTTTGATTTTTAATTTCACAAAATTTATTCAAAATGACGTTGTTTTGATAAATTAACGGATGACTAACACATTTAACGCTCAATATTGAAATAAGCACTATTTTGAGAGTTTATGCAGTATTTTTTTATTTTTATTTAGTTCAATGTGAAATACGCACTACTATAAAGTTCGTAAAGGAATAGACACAACGCATAAAGTTCATATAGTATTTTAAAAAATTTGTTTAGTTCAGTGTGGAATACGCACTGCTACAAAGTTCGTGAAGGAATAGGCACGACGCGTAAAGTTCACGTTGAAATAGGCACTTTTTCCTCATATCCACTGCCTATTAATCTGCTCGACCATTGATTATCTTCTTTCTATGGAGAAAAGAAATTTCCCTCGCAGTGAAAATGTATTAGTTGCCACAGTTGTTGTTAACTCAACCATAATGAATGCTAAGGTGAAACAATCATATCTTACTGATTGCAAGTTCATATCTTTTGATTCGTGCTCAGGTCTGTAAGTTTGCATAGTGACTTTGAAAATGATTTTGTCTACTGAATTTTATCGTGTAATAACCATCTAATATACTTATGTAGATAAATTATCAAAAAAGAACAATTAAAGCAACAAATTGGTGATAAAGCAGTATAAGGAATTGTATTAATTTTTGATGATGCAATTAAATAAAATATAGAATATTCCGAAATTTAGTAAGTATAACTATGAAATAGTAATAAATTAATAAATAAAATGAATAAAAATAGATATCTAATTTCATCAAAGAAATAAGAAGAAAATAAAACATTAAGAATTATAGAATGGCAAAATAAAAAGGAAATATACACACAAATTTATACTTCGATAGTTCAGTATATACGTGAATAAGTTTGAACCAAGTTGAGTTTGTTTGTTTTGCTACCGAAAAAACTTGAAGCAAGTAATAAACAATAAATCTATCAAGTTTTAAAAATAAATTATTAACTATATTTTTACAATATGTAAATTTAAAATTAAACATCCATATATAATTAAAATCATATGTTAAGGATCTTTGATATATCATGCATATTATAGTTTTTTACAAATGATAAAGAATACATTCTAACTTAGTTTTCACGTATCATTCAAATCACCCAAGAAACCACAATAATTATATTAAGAAAATATTCTCAAAATACATTCATATATGTTATGGCCAAACTTACAATCAAATGTTATGGTATATCCGCTTATAAACACATTCATATTAAATAATTTTATATATAATTTTTTTGTTTACTTATTTAAATTTCAAAATAGAATTTTTATTTTATTTCAAAGGTCCATCATAATGTTATTGGGAAAATACACATTATAGAAAAAATTTACCACAAAAAAATAAATACATAATTCGTTATAGGCTTGCTTTTCTAGAGATACAAAAATATCTAAATAGAAAGAAAAATTACAAAAAATGTTTTAATCTTGAAATATCTTACACGTAATTTTGTGTACATTTCTTCATAAGAAATGAACAAACAATAAATTTTAGAAAATTTCAAATCATATAAGAGTAAAAATAAATGATCTTGATAACAATCACTAATCCAAACATATATAAAGGTTAATGGAAAATAAATTTCATTATCATGTTTGTTTTTTGCTAATTGAATTTTTAAACAGTACATAAAATTATTATTCACCTCAACATTCGGAATAAAATATTATTTTTACTTTACTTAAGATGAGTCCAATTAATCCACTCCGAAACAAAAAAAAAATATATTATATAGAAAAGTAATGTTACATTAAAAAAAAAACAACAATATGTACATTAAAAAAATGCAACCTATATACATTTGTTTTTGCTGTTTTAGAATCTTTCTGATTGATGAATTCTAAATTCATTAAATTGTTTTAAAAATACACAAAATTTATAAATAACGTAGAAGAACTATTTTTGGTCTATAAACTGACCGGAAATAATATATAAAAGCATTTTCCGCGCGTAACGCGGACAGAGACTCTAGTCTTATTAATGGTTTTGAACATTGTTTCAGAACCTCGACTTCATATTTAGAAAGTAAATAAAAGAGGGATTCTCTAATGTCAAACTGATTGTTGTTCTAATCCCAGTGTTCTTGTCTAGAACAGATCAAACTAGAGAGAGAGAGAGAGAGAGAGAGAGAGAGAGAGAGAGAGAGAGAGAGACGTATGGCTTAGAGATGAATGAATTGTTGTGTTATTCCATGAGTAATGAGTTCTTTATATAGGATTACATATCTTGGAGACAAAGTCTAATAACTTGGAGTAGGGAACAAGTAAATCTAGAACATTCCATAATAGACATCACACAATATTCACTTCCCCTTGATGTTCATTATGCGTGTAAGATGCTATCTCGTTAAAAACCGAGATTGTAATGCCATAACCGTCTAGAGTTTGTAATGCGTTTGGAATACTGCCTCGTTAAAACCTTTCCATGGTAAATCCAAAAACCCAATGTGGTAAAAACAGGAAGCCATGGATAGGAAAAAGAGTACAGCCGCATTACTCCCCCTGAAGTGAACATCACTGAAGGCTTCTCAGTGATCGCATACCAATCTGCTGCATAAGCTTCCTGAGCGTGCATGTTGGTAATGCCTTAGTGAAGAGGTCGGCTGAGTTCTCGCTTGATCTGACTTGGAGTACCTTGACCTCTCCTTCCTTCTGTAGATCATGGGTAAAGAAGAACTTGGGGAGAACGTGCTTAGTCTTGTCACCCTTGATGTATCCATCCTTGAGCTGAGCTATTGATATATGGTGTTTTATACATCATTGTATATATGTTTTCTAATTGGTTTTCAAGTCTTTATCGAGTCTTTTTAGTCCTTTTCGAGTCATTACAGGTCTGGAGTTGCACTGGATGGGAGATGGACCTGCTGGAACAAAAGAAGCAGAAAACAGTGCAGTTTAGTGATTTTCACGCAGAACAGTCTGATGACTGTTCCCGATCAAGCGGAACAAGCAGACGGAGTGATCCCGCGGTTGTTCCCGACGAATAAGGAAAATACAACATCTCGGGATTTGTCCTAATTATCCTCTTTTTCTCTCTGGCCGCCTGTGGCTTTTGATATAACTTCTTTTTCTATTTTTCTACATAATTCTACGCTATTCTAGACACAAGAAACCATTGGAGACTTTTAGATTATTGGATTTGCTTATTGTAAAGGGAGAAGGCTCCATCTCTCTCTCCATAGAGAAGATTATCCTAAACCCTCTCTTTGTTTCTGTTATTTTTATGAAGTATTATTCAGTATCCATGTCTTTGATCTCTTGTGTCATGGCTGAGTAGTCAGCTAGCTTGTCTAGGGTTCTAGGGTGCTGATTTCGTGAGCTAAACATAGATAAGTGAATCACTCGATTGTCTTCATTCATAACCATTCTTACTGCTTGCATTAAACTGGCCGCTTAATGTTAGATCATAGGTTTAATCTGATCATCAAAAGTGCTTAGGTTGCTAGACATATTATGAATGAGCATTGCATCCCTAATCAGCGAAAGTAGATATTAGGGTGTTTTGTGAACCTATCGGACCTGATCTCTATTGCTTGCGATCGCTTCTCACCTCAACGACAGTTAGACGGTGAGATCGATCAGCTTAGGGAGCAGTACCACGACAGTGGGCTGTTCTACTTGAGTGATCCGAGTTCTAGACTTATGCTTAACTATGCTTGAATAATTGTTTGGCTCACAAGTATTAGCACCCGATGAAGTAACCCTAGGCTGTCTTCTTTTTAATTTGCGAACTTTAATTAATCTTGTTACTTGTTTCTCACGAAACCTCAATCTCAAAACCCCATCATTGTTTTAGCTAAGTATTGATCCAATAGAAATAAAGTGTAAGAGTTGGTCTCTGTGGATTCGATCCTAAAGTGCTACATCGACATACCATTCGATTGTGGTAGTGTGCACATTAGGTTAATTGGTGTGCGTGAACACGAATATCAATTTGGCGCCATTGCCGGGGACCATCTTTTTACCTTTATTTTTCGGTTATTTTTTTAGTCTAAGACCTCTAACTTGCTCTTTTCTCTTTGTTGCAGGAGATCGCAAGGTTTAGAAAATCAGAAGAGACAACAACCAAGGCCTACTGACACCACCATGGGTGATCATGGTCATCAGGATGATCTCGCTGCAGCAATGCAACTGATGCAACAACAGATGCTTCAGATGCAGCAGACCTTCCAAGCTCAGCAAGCAGCTGCAGAACAATCTGCTCAACAGGCTGCTCTCGCGCGGCAAGAACAAGCAGCGCAGACTGTTCCAGTCGGGGAGAGAAACCTTCCGCGGAACATTCCTACTACGCGCTCTGCCATTGTTCCTCCACTCTGCACCAGGCAGGACTTCGAGATCAAGCCTGCTCTGATTGATCTGGTGCAGCGAAAAGTGTTCTCTGGTCTCTCTGCAGAAATTCCAATGGAGCATATTGAGAATTTCGAAAAAGTCTGCAGTTTTACTCGTGCGAATGGTGTGCCACCAGACTACATCAAGTGCATGCTATTCCCATTCTCTCCTTATGGAAAAGCTGCACGGTGGTTGAACTCCCTCCCTACCGGCTCTCTCACTTCATGGGAACAGGTCCGATCAGCGTTCCTCAACCATTTCTACTCTAAGGCGAGAACAACTGCATTGAGGAACAAGATCACTTCATTCAGACAACTCCATGATGAGCCTTTTTGTGACGCATGGGAGCGCTTCAATGACTACCAGAGAGAATGCCCTCACCATGGATTTGATGATGATTACCTCCTGGGCATTTTCTATGATGGGGTGGACTGGAAATACCAAGGTGCTCTAAACTCTTCGAGCAATGGAGACTTCATGACTCAGACCACTGATGGAGCACTCAAGCTGATTGAGAACATGGCAGCTAGCTCAACCAATGAGAACCAGGAGAGCGATCGCTCCAAAGAAGTCAACAGTGTACACACCCAGAAAATTGATGAGCTGACAGCTAAGGTCGATCAGCTACTGCAGAACAACCAGGCACAAGGATCTGGGTATCAAAACACCACCTCGCAGAGCAATCAGCAAGCTGTTCCAGCCGCGAGTGCTCCAACTGCAGGGAACAGTCCGCCGGATGATTTGAAAAATCTGAACATTATGATGCAGCAGATGCTCCAGAGCCAGCAACTTCAGGTCAAGGCACTGAATCAGGTTACCGTAGACATCAATACCAGGATGGACAGCATGTTCACTGAGCTGAATTCAAAATATGATACTGTGAGCAACCACATAAAGAGGATTGATGTTCAGCTTACTCAAACTGCTGAAACTGTTAAAAGGCAGCAAGAGATCATTCGTGGAAAGAGTGTGATGAATCCTAGGGTTGAGCACTGTAATGCAACCGAGCAGAGCCGTGAGAAATCTGAGGAAAAACAAGCGGAACAACTGTTCGCTGAGACTGTTCTGGGCGCAGAACAGAGAATAGAGCAGTCTGCTAGCTTTAGAGTGACTGCTCCCGCGACTGCTCCCGCCCCCGACGGATCTACTGATATTCCACCAGTGCAAGTCTATGTTCCTAAGGTTCCCTATCCGATTCCACCTAGACACCTGAAGGTGTTGCCTAAGGTTGATGATCCTGGAAAATTTGCTTTTCCATGTTCTATTGCTGGAGTAGAATTTGAGGAAGCTCTTTGTGACTCTGGATCTTGTGTGAATCTTGTCTCAAAGGCGATTGTAGACAAGTTAGGCATTGCTGATGTTGAGCCTTCTAAGGTGACTCTGACTTTTGCAAACTCTTCCAGAGGAGTTCCTTATGGCACCATTCGCAACCTTCCTGTCCAAGTTGGGGACTGTGTTCTCCATACTGAATTTCAGGTTGTTGAGATGAACAAGGATCATGAGATTCCCTTGATCTTAGGAAGGACATTTATGGCTACAGTGGGAGCAATCGTTGATATGCCTAATAAGAGAGTCTCCTTCTCCCACATCAACAAGAATGTCTTCTATCAGGCTGTTCCCACCAGATTTCAGAAACTACACGCCTCTTGCATCTCAGTGTTCAGTGGAGAAAAGCTGAAGGTTGTTCCAAGGAAGGAGCTTGGTAAAAACAGTGAGTTCAAGGAAGTTCTGAATGGAGATCCTCACAATGATACCAAGAAACTCAGTGGGAATGCAAGGGTGAAGGAGAAAGTCCAGAAGAAAAGGGTCAAAGGAGATCCTACTATGACTTTGACACCTCACTGGTGTAATGAGAAATCCATTGAGTATGAGGTAAAGTGCAAGGGTACCTCTAAACCTTTCTCTAAAGTCAGAGTTATTCTCACTGATGAGCTGAAAGAGAAAGGAGAAGCTGCTGTGAAAAGGTTGTTGAGCAGAGTTTTGAAGCTGAACATGTCTGATTGTGGAGCTTGTTTTGGAACAAGCCCTCATGCTCAACCCGACTGATCCCTGTCACCAAGTCAAGCTAGTGACTTTAACCAAGCGCTTGGTGGGAGGCAACCCACTGGTAAGTGTAAATATAACTTGGTTTTGTTTTTGTTTGCTTATTTTCGTTTTAGTTTATTGAGTTTCAGGTCAAAAAGCAGGAAAATTCGAGATACTTCGAAAAATTCTGGGTTGCAGAAACGGAGCTCCCTGTTCTGCAGGAGCCAAGAACAACCGCCCAGGTGAAAATCTGGCGACAGAACACCCAGAATTTTTCGGAGCACCCGCTCCAGGTAAGTATCTCGACCAAAAAAAATTGTAAATTCTTGTTTTCACCTTCTCTCTGATTTATTTTCACACCGAGACGTTGTGAAGTAAGTCTGGGGGAGGGTCTTCGTCGTTTACTAACTCGTTTCTTTCTTTTGTTTTTCTCTTGAGTCAGTTTTTAGGATCGAGTCAGTCAAAGTTTTGTGGGAATTAGGACCTTATTCTGTGTTGATCACTAACCACCTCGTGCTTTAGTTGTCTTATTCAGTGACCTTAGCAGTGGCGAAAGACACACATGTGGACCCGGAACACCCTGACATATCTCACTTGATTCTCCAGAAGTTCTCAGCCGATCAGGTTACACTGGGTAGACTTAACTCCAAATAACTTGAACCTAATCTTTACTAAAATTCTTTTTGTTATGGGCACTAGATCAGGAAAACGAGAACTACACTCAGGACTTCTTATTCTTTCTATCCATCTTGTTGTTCCTGAGTGGCTAGCTCATCTTTAGCTAGTTCCCACCCTGAACCTTAGCCTTTATTCCACCTTCATGCATTTGTTTTTCAGTGTTATATGTGCAGATATGTGCAAAAAGGTCGGAGAGGAAAGGATCGACGCAGCCTCTTACTCGTTACTGCTGCGCAGATTCAGCCAGAAGGAGAACAAGCAGATTAAGGGAGCAACCACTCCATAACCAATGAGCTGTTCAAGAACATGGGTGGAGAACCAGAATGATTTGAATCAAAACCACCAGTGGCATCCTTGACATCACATGTTACCTCCTTCTTCGTCACTTCACCATCTCTTTTTGTACTTGTAAAAAAAAAAAAAAAATTAAAAAAAAAAATAAATCTATCTTTTATTTGTTTAGCATATGGTGATGGAGAAGGAGAAGAATTCAGGATACATGAGCCACTGGAAAGGTCAAGCAGAAGAGTAGGTATCAATTTGAAGGGATGAGGAGCAGACAGATGAGCGGAGCAGTCTGATGATTGTTCCCGAACGAAAAGAATAGTCGCTCCTGAGATAGCAAAACAAGTAAGGGGCTGTGGACATCAATGGAGCCGTCCTCTCACGACTATTTTGCGCGATATCCTGCATCCACTACGAAAAGTTGGTAGCCCCTAAACACTCTTTAACTCCATAAAATTAGCCTGTTCCACACCTAGCCCGTCTACCCTGAATAGTGCCTGTGATGAGAAGCTCACTCTGCTCTTAAATGAATGTAGGGAGTTCTGTCTCGATAGTGTTGCTTTTTCAGGTTTGAGATGTAGAGTATGGAGCCGATTTTTGAACAGCAGTCAGTGGGGTTCTGGTAAGGGTGTGTTGTCTTAGTTTACTGCTTGTATGGTTCAGAGATTCGTGGTTAAGGTATGGTTGCTGAGAATAGGAGAGTTCCCACACTTTCAAACCTTTCTCCCTGTTCTTGATACTTGGACTTGTTCGAGGACAAACAAGGATCTAAGTCTGGGGGATTGATATATGGTGTTTTATACATCATTGTATATATGTTTTCTAATTGGTTTTCAAGTCTTTATCGAGTCTTTTTAGTCCTTTTCGAGTCATTACAGGTCTGGAGTTGCACTGGATGGGAGATGGACCTGCTGGAACAAAAGAAGCAGAAAACAGTGCAGTTTAGTGATTTTCACGCAGAACAGTCTGATGACTGTTCCCGATCAAGCGGAACAAGCAGACGGAGTGATCCCGCGGTTGTTCCCGACGAATAAGGAAAATACAACATCTCGGGATTTGCCCTAATTATCCTCTTTTTCTCTCTGGCCGCCTGTGGCTTTTGATATAACTTCTTTTTCTATTTTTCTACATAATTCTACGCTATTCTAGACACAAGAAACCATTGGAGACTTTTAGATTATTGGATTTGCTTATTGTAAAGGGAGAAGGCTCCATCTCTCTCTCCATAGAGAAGATTATCCTAAACCCTCTCTTTGTTTCTGTTATTTTTATGAAGTATTATTCAGTATCCATGTCTTTGATCTCTTGTGTCATGGCTGAGTAGTCGGCTAGCTTGTCTAGGGTTCTAGGGTGCTGATTTCGTGAGCTAAACATAGATAAGTGAATCACTCGATTGTCTTCATTCATAACCATTCTTACTGCTTGCATTAAACTGGCCGCTTAATGTTAGATCATAGGTTTAATCTGATCATCAAAAGTGCTTAGGTTGCTAGACATATTATGAATGAGCATTGCATCCCTAATCAGCGAAAGTAGATATTAGGGTGTTTTGTGAACCTATCGGACCTGATCTCTATTGCTTGCGATCGCTTCTCACCTCAACGACAGTTAGACGGTGAGATCGATCAGCTTAGGGAGCAGTACCACGACAGTGGGCTGTTCTACTTGAGTGATCTGAGTTCTAGACTTATGCTTAACTATGCTTGAATAATTGTTTGGCTCACAAGTATTAGCACCCGATGAAGTAACCCTAGGCTGGCTTCTTTTTAATTTGCGAACTTTAATTAATCTTGTTACTTGTTTCTCACGAAACCTCAATCTCAAAACCCCATCATTGTTTTAGCTAAGTATTGATCCAATAGAAATAAAGTGTAAGAGTTGGTCTCTGTGGATTCGATCCTAAAGTGCTACATCGACATACCATTCGATTGTGGTAGTGTGCACATTAGGTTAATTGGTGTGCGTGAACACGAATATCAGCTATGCAGGCCGCATTGTCTTCATAAAGAATGGCCGGCTCATCCTTACCATCCGTGATCCCACATGTTGTCCGAATGTGATGTGTCATGAGTCTCAACCAGACACACTCCCTACTTGCTTCATGGATCGCCAATATCTCCGAGTGATTGGATGATGTGGCTGATATAGTCTGCTTGACTGATCTCCATGAAATGGCCGTGCCTCCATATGTGAAAACATAGCCGGTTTGGGACTTAGCACTGTGTGGGTCGGATTGGTAACCTGCATCAGCAAAACCAACCAAATCTTCTTTGTTTTGGTTAGCATAAAACAATCCTACATCCTTACTTCCTTGTAGGTATCTTGGGATGTGTTTGATCCCATTCCAATGCCTCATGGTCGGACATGAACTGAATCTGGACAATAGGCTCACAGCAAAACAGATGTCTGGCCTAGTATGTGTAGTCAAGTACATCAAGGCGCCAATGACACTAAGGTAAGTAGGGATGGCAATAAAGGACCTGGACCGCGGGCTTAGCCCGTAAAGGCTGCTGCGGGGCGGGATTGGGCCTCTATTTGATAAGCCCGCAAAATTACGGGTCTCGCGGGACGGGCTCAAAACAGGACGGGTTCAAAGCGGGATGGGTTCAAAGCGGGACGGGCCGAAAGCGGGATGGGTTAAACCGCGGGATTTTGCGGCAATCCTAAGTCTCCATTTTTGCTTTCACCTGAGAGAGAGAGAGAGAGAGAGAGAGAGAGAGAGAGATTAGACATTATGGAACTCCGTTGATGGTGGTTTCAGTGCCGATGATGCTTCCGGTCTCCCAAACGCCTCTGATCTGCACCGGTGGAGCTTCTTCAAGCCATCATAATGATAATAAATACATTTATTTTGTATAAGCTTAATGTATTGATCTTGTAAGAGTATACTCGATCATGTGCAAGCTGAAACTCAATTCATGTCTATGTTTGTTTGTGCATATAGAAATGAGCAATGTAATATTCGATGTCCCGCGGGACGGCCCGCGAAGGTCCGCATATTTCGCGGTACGGGATTGGGCAGCTAGTTTGAGGACCGCATCCCGCGCGGGACAGGCCCGCCGTGTACCGCCAGAAGCTAAACCCGCAGCGGTTTGGGATGGGACGGGACGGGAGAGCCCAATTGCCATCCCTAAAGGTAAGGGTACTCTGGACCAAGTACCTCTTCATCCTATTAGGTCTAAACGGATCAGTGTCTAGACCAAGGGATCTCACAACCCTGGGACTACTAAGTGGATGACACTTATCCATATTGAACCTTTTAAGAACCTTTTCTGTATAGGTCTTTTGGTGCACAAGGATTTCATCCTTAAGATGTTTAATCTGTAGTCCCAGACAAAACTTAGTCTTTCCCAAATCTTTCATCTCAAATTCTTTCTTGAGATACTCAACTGTTTGGGAAATCTCTTTGGCCGTTCCAAGTATGTTTAGGTCATCAACGGCTATGATCACATAGCCTTGGCCGGACTTCTTAATGAATATACATGGGCTTACTTGATCATTCTTGTAGCCTTCTTTCAGTAAGTACTCACTCAATCTGTTGTACCACATTCAACCAGATTGTTTCAATCCATACAAAGCTTTGTTTAGCTTAATGCAATGTTGTTCTCGAGAACCTTTAGCATTCTTAGGTATTTCAATACCTTCTGGTACTTTCATGTATATGTCATTGTCCAGTGGTCCATAAAGATATGCGGTTACTACATCCATTAACCGTAAATCAAGATTTTCTCTTATGGCCAGACTTATAAGGAACCTGAATGTTGTTGCATCCACCACGGGAGAATAAGTCTCCTCATAATCGATTCCTGGTCTCTGTGAGAATCCTTGTGTAACAAGTCGGGCCTTATACCTCACGACTTCACCATTCTCATTTCTCTTTCTCACAAAGACCCATTTGTATCCCACTGGTTTTAGATTATGTGGTGTTAGGAGTATTGATCCAAAACACCTCTCTTCTTGAAAGAGTTTAACTCCACGTTTATGGCTTCTTTCCACTTAAGCCAATCTTTTCTTTGCATGCATTCATAAATAGACGTGGATTCTAGATCCTCATCATCTTCAATGATCTCAAGTGCTACATGATATGCAAATAAATCACTTATGTCGACATGTTTTCTGTTCCATTGTTTTCCAGACATGATATAATTTATAGAGATCTCTTCATTGTCAGGAAGTTCAGGATCCTGAGTTTTGGCGTCACAAATCTCATTAGATACCTTAGCAGCCGGACCAATGGTCATGTCTGTGGATGCTGGTACGTCCGGACCATGTCCGGACGTTGGTTCTTCCACGTCCCGGAGCCTTGGGACGGTCGGATCGACCACATCGACCAGATCCATCTTCCCCTCGACCACGGTTGGTATTGCACCTTTCTTATTTATGCGAGGGTTCTTATCTTTGGAACCAATTGGTCTACCACGTTTCAGACGTGCCATAGACTCTGTAGCAACTTGGTTTTGTCCTTTTGGACATCAATTCTTATTGGTGCATTAGCAGCTGGTATGTATGACTTGGTCATTCTATTTGGGTCAGCAAAGGAATCTGGCAATTTATTAGCTAGCTCTTGCAGATGTATAATCTTTTGAACTTCAAGATCACATGCTTGAGTTCGAGGATCTTGCCATGCTTGGGATGTATGATTCCATGTAATTTCTTTTACCAGCTTGCTATTATTTCCTCCCAATGTTGGATACTCAGATTCCACAAAGTGGCAATCTGCATACCTGGCCTTAAACAAATCACCCGTGGTTGGCTCAAGGTATTTTATAATTGAAGGAGAATCATATCCAACATATATTCTCATCCTTCTCTGAGCTCCCATCTTTGTTCTTGTGGTGGAGCTATTGGATAATAAACAGCACATCCAAAAGCCTTAAGATGGGAGATGTATGGCTCTCGACCCATGAGGAGTTGGGATGGTGAATATCTATGCTCACTAGATGGTCTGATGCGTATTAATTCCGCAGCATGCAACACTTCATGTCCCCAAGCTGTGATTGGAAGATTACTTTTCATGAGTAAAGGTCTAGCAATCATCTGAATCCTTTTGATAAAGGACTCGGCTAGACCGTTCTGTGTATGGACATGTGCCACGGAGTGTTCAACTGTCACCCCCATGGACATACAGTACTCATAAAAGGCTTGGGAAGTGAATTCACCAACATTATCAAGACGTATAGTCTTCAAAGGAAAGTTTGGAAAGTGTGCTTTCAATCTGATGATTTGAGCAAGTAGTCTAGCTAAGGCTAGATTTCGTGTGGATAATAAACACACATGGGACCATCTTGTGGATGCATCAACTAGTACCATGAAGTACCTAAACGTCCCACTAGGTGGGTGTATTGGTCCACAGATGTCACCTTGTATTCTTTCCAGAAAACCTATTGTTTCCTTTGTCACTTTGACTGGTGATGGTCGGACTATGAGTTTTCCTTGTGCACAAGGCACACATGTATGGATCTTAGGAACAATTCGTCTACCTTTAAGGTTATGACCATTAGAATTTAGGATAAGTCTACACATCATAGATGTTCCGGGATGCCCTAACCGGTCGTGCCACAAGTTGAAATTCTCTTTGAATTCCTTGCTTATCACAGCATTGGCTTCGACCACACTGATCTGAGCACAATAAAGACCAGTGGATATAGCTGGTATTGTCTCCAAGACCTTCTTATGGTCTTGGACGAATTCATAAATATTTAAGAATTCTTTGGCTACTTCTCCAACAGTTTCAATATGAAGACCATTCTTGTGAATGTCTTTAAAGCTCAACAGGCTTCTTTTAGAGTTTGGAGAATACAATGCCTCATCTATTTCTAGATGTGTTCCATTTGGTAATAGAACATAGGCTTGGCCGTGGCCTTTTATTAGTGGTGATACACCAGCTATTGTGTTCACATTGGCATCTTTCAATGTTAGATCAACAAAGAATTTCTTATCCTTAAAAATCGTGTGGCTTGATCCACTGTCAACCACAAGTGTGTCCATACTTCCTTTCATTCCAGACAATAAAAATATAATCTGAATCATATTATTATTGAAAATGAAAGTAAAACATAGTGTATTCTTAAAAATAAAACATAGAATGCAAAAACACTTGTTGGGGTCAAAAACGGTTATCTCGAAATCAACGGCTAAGTCTATTTGTCATACGAAAAACCTTCCGAAAAACGAACATGAACACCCGTGAACCGAAGGAGCCGAGCAGTCGACCCTGGCCTTGGCCGTGGCCGCCAGGCGGCTAGCCCCGTGCTGGCCGTGGCCGCCGGGCGCTTAGCCCCGTGCTGGCCGTGGCCGCCGGCGGCTAGCGCCCGTGCTGGCCGTGGCCGCCGGGCGGCTAGCCCCGTGCTGGCCGTGGCCGCCGGGCGGCTAGCCCCGTGCTGGCCGTGGCCGCCGGCGGCTAGCGCCCGTGCTGGCCGTGGCCGCCGGGCGGCTAGCCCCGCGTTGGCCGTGGCCGCCGGCGGCTAGCGCCCGTGCTGGCCGTGGCCGCCGGGCGGCTAGCCCCGTGCTGGCCGTGGCCGCCGGCGGCTAGCGCCCGTGCTGGCCGTGGCCGCCGGGCGGCTAGCCCCGCGTTGGCCGTGGCCGCCGGCGGCTAGCGCCCGTGCTGGCCGTGGCCGCCGGGCGGCTAGCCCCGTGCTGGCCGTGGCCGCCGGCGGCTACCGCCCGTGCTGGCCGTGGTCGCCGGGCGGCTAGCCCCGTGCTGGCTCGGGTCTTCGGATGACGATCTTTCGTACACGAATCCCAGTCCCCGGCCATCGGAAGTCTGTATTTCGAGTCTTTCCCAAGTCCTCGCAGGATGAATCATTGAGATTCTACATACGAAGCTCCGGTTCTTACTCCAATCTAGGACCGTCGGGAAAACTTCGGAAACTCGTAAGGTATCGACAGGAAGGAAGATCCTAAATTCTTCGTACGAAACAGCGATGGTTATCTTAAGACACCACTCGTCTCAACTCTACGAACGAATGAAGAACTTCCGGAGAGATCGTAGAAAACCACGGAAGTCCTGGAAACGGCCCGAAAGAGACCAAACACGATCGGACAGTCCGTTTACGATTATCTAAGATAGATACGACGATTTACGTTTATTTTTACATAACAAGATAAATGTTAAATTGCCGGAAGGATAAAATGTCAAGTTTCCCGAAAAGCGTGGAGGCCGACGAAAATGGAAAGAAGCCCGCCCTGCGGCCCAGAAGAAGGTTAGACCGTCATAAGGAGGAGTATATAAAGAAGCTTTGGGAGAGGGAGAAAGGCAGAGCGAAAATCTCAGAGAGAGAGCAAATCCGAAACTTAGGGTCTTAGAGAATTCCTGCTAGCTTAGGACTTAGGAGTTAGACTAGCGGAGCAAAGCTTAGAACGTTTTGTCTCTTTATTTCCGTCGTTTTTCGCTTCAGCGTTTCTCTACTTCCCTTTTTCGGAAGAATATTGTACCATCTATTCAATAAAACGCCTTAGTGCAATTTTTCCGCTACGTTGCTTTATTCTATCAATTTCGTTTGGTTATCGCAGAGAATCCGAGCCTTCAGGGAAAACTAGGTTTACTTAGTTTTCCTTCGATTAACTTAATTAAAATCGACAGTGCGAATTTCGGTTCCCACAGTTTGGCGCTAGAAGGAGGGTGGGTCGGATTCTCTTACTCAAAAACCTACGATTGGTAACAACAGCATGGCCACATCACCTGTCCGCAACATCGTGTCATTCGGGGACAGAGCAACGGCTGGTCAAGCCAAACCTCACGACGAACTCCTCGTTATCAGACTAACGATCCAGGACATTGACGTAGCGAGAATATTGGTCGACACCGGATGCTCGACCAATATTATATATAAAAACACCCTCGAGAGAATGGGAATCGACCTGAATGCTATCGCAGACGATCCCAATCCGATAATCGGACTCTCAGGAAACATCACAATGACCCTCGGCTCGGTCGACCTTTCGGTCAGAGCCGGGAGCGTCACAAAGACGGCAGAATTTTTGGTAGTCGACGGTCCAGCAGCATATAACGCGATCGTCGGGACTCCGTGGTTAAATTCCATGCGAGCGATCCCCTCGACTTACCATCTGTGCCTCAAATTTCCGACCCTCTCCGGAGTGGAAACGATACAAGGAGATCGTAAAGCACCGCAAGTCTGCTTGACCGCCGGGTTAAAACGGAAAAACTCTGAGCCCGAAACTAAACCAAAAAAGCAAGCAACCCACGAACCAGCATCGCAGGACCCTCCAGAAATCTTCTGGCAATCGCAAAGAGCTGAGGTCCTGGAAGGGAAACGTGAGCCCACTTGCGAACCTGTAATTTCGGTCTGCCTCGATGAGACTAACCCAGAGCGGTGCGTAGAGATTGGAGCCAATCTTCGCGATCCGTTGAAAGCAGAACTCATCGCATGTCTCAAGAAGAACCTTAACACGTTCGCTTGGGCTGCGGAAGATATGCCGGGAATCGACATTAACATAACATGTCACGAACTCAACATTGATCCAACCCACAAACCCGTAAAACAAAAGAGGCGAAAGTTAGGCCCCGAACGGGCAACTGCGGTCAATGAGGAAGTCGAGAGACTCCTCAAAGTTGGATCAATAACAGAAGTAAGATATCCCGACTGGCTCGCCAATCCCGTCGTCGTCAAGAAAAAGAACGGGAAATGGCGAGTATGCGTTGACTTTACCGATCTCAACAAAGCGTGCCCGAAGGATTGTTTTCCGCTTCCGCACATCGACCGTCTAGTCGAGGCGACCGCAGGAAACAAACTCCTATCGTTCATGGACGCGTTCTCCGGCTACAATCAAATCATGATGAATCCCGAAGATCGCGAGAAGACGGCATTCATTACCGACCGAGGAACCTATTGCTACAAAGTAATGCCCTTCGGTCTTAAGAACGCCGGCGCCACGTATCAGCGACTCGTCAACCGAATGTTTGCCGAGCAACTCGGAAAAACCATGGAGGTGTATATCGACGATATGTTGGTAAAATCTCTCGACGAACGCGATCACGTGATCCACCTAGAGGAATGCTTTGAGAGGTTGAACCAACACAACATGAAACTCAACCCATCAAAATGCAGATTCGCCGTGGCGTCGGGAGAATTTCTCGGATACCTCGTAACATTCCGCGGAATTGAAGCCAATCCAAAACAAATCAACGCACTGATAGAGATGGCCTCCCCGAGAACCAAGCGGGAAGTCCAGAGGTTGACCGGACGAGTCGCGGCCTTAAACCGATTCATCTCGCGATCCACGGATAAGTGTCTCCCCTTCTACGAAACCTTAAAGGGGAATAAAAAGTTCGAGTGGTCAGAGGATTGCGAGAAAGCTTTCCAACAGCTGAAGCAGTATCTGGCCACCCCTCCTATCCTCGCAAAACCCGTAGTCGGAGAGCCCCTGTTCCTCTACATCGCAGTATCCACATCAGCAGTCAGTGGCGTCCTGATTCGAGAAGAATTCGGAGAACAGAAACCGGTCTTCTACATTAGTAAAACATTACTAGATGCCGAAACTCGGTATCCGCTGATGGAAAAATTGGCACTCGCTGTCATAACTTCGGCAAGAAAACTTAGACCGTATTTCCAATCTCATACCATCGTGGTACTTACCACCTTTCCGTTACGGACGATTCTACACAGTCCAAGCCAGTCTGGTAGACTCGCGAAGTGGGCGATCGAACTAAGCGAGTACGATATCGAATATCGTCCGAAGACCTGCACGAAATCGCAGGTACTCGCGGATTTCTTGGTAGAATTACCCACGACGGATTTGACTAACGAGGATCCAGGATCAACATGGGATCTCCATGTCGATGGATCTTCGACCAAGCAAGGATCTGGAATCGGGATCCGGCTCACCTCGCCGACAGGAGAAATCCTCGAGCAATCATTCCGCTTGGATTTTCATGCATCCAACAACGAAGCAGAATACGAGGCGCTAATTGCGGGCCTGCGACTGGCCCAGGGGCTGAAGATCCAAAACATTCACGCTTACTGCGATTCTCAGTTAGTCGCAAACCAGTTCAGCGGAGAATACGAAGCAAGGGATGAAAGGATGAACGCATATCTGAAGGTCGTCCAAGACCTGGCCCACGGTTTTCAGCAATTTGCGCTAACCAGGATTCCCCGCTCGGAAAACGTCCAAGCTGACGCTTTAGCCGCTCTCGCCTCAAGCTCGGATCCAGGGCTTAAGAGAATAATTCCCGTCGAATTCATAGAGCATCCAAGCATCGGACCGCCGGTGATCGCCAACCTGATCAGAACACAGATCGAAGGCGCGGAAGAAAACGAAGATCAACCGGAAGACGACGCAGACCAAACGGACTATGGCTGCGACGCTCCCTGGTTACAACCTATCAAAGCCTACATCGTAGATGGTACCCTACCCGCGGAGAAATGGGCAGCCCGGAAAATAAAAATCCAGGCAGCGCGATACGTAACCGTGGAAGGCGAAATCTACAAATGGCGATTCTCCGGACCTCTTATGACTTGCGCGGAAGGAGAGAAGGCGAGAAAAATCATGGAAGAAGTTCATTCCGGATCATGCGGAAACCACTCCGGCGGAAGGTCTCTCGCAACAAAAATAAAACGCCACGGATTCTACTGGCCAACTATGGTAAAGGATTGCGAGAAGTACGCTCGGAAATGCGAGAAGTGTCAGCGGCACGCCCCGACAATTCATCAGCCCGCCGAGATCCTCTCTTCTATCTCGTCTCCGTACCCTTTCATGCGATGGTCAATGGATATCGTCGGACCAATGCACAAATCAAAACAAAAACGTTTCCTGCTGGTCCTCACTGATTTCTTTTCAAAGTGGGTGGAAGCAGAATCCTACGCAAGTATCAAAGACGTGCAAGTCGAGAACTTCGTTTGGAAAAACATCATAACCAGACACGGTGTCCCATACGAGATCGTAACGGACAACGGGTCCCAGTTTATTTCCACTCGATTCGAGGCATTCTGCGAAAAATGGAAAATACGACTTAACAAGTCTACTCCCAGATACCCGCAGTGCAATGGACAGGCTGAAACCATAAACAAAACCGTCCTAGACGGATTGAAAAAACGCTTGGAAGCCAAAAAAGGACGGTGGGCAGAAGAACTCGAAGGGGTCCTTTGGTCTCATCGAACCACTCCGAGACGAGCAACGGGGGAAACTCCATTCGCTCTCGTTTACGGAGCAGAATGCGTGATTCCGGCGGAAGTAGAATTCCCCGGCGTACGGGGGAGATTTCTTCCCGAACGGGAAGATCTGAACAATGCCATGCTGCTGGATAATCTTGACCTCATCAACGAGCGTCGCGACCAAGCCCTCATCCGAATTCAAAATTACCAGCAGGCCGCCGCAAAATACTACAACGCGAACGTACGTCATCGAAGATTCAAAGAGGGTGAACTGGTCTTGCGAAAAGTCTTCCAAAACACTGCTGAACGAAACGCAGGAAAACTGGGAGCAAACTGGGAAGGACCATACAAAATCATAAAAGTCGTCCGACCAGGTTCGTACCAAATCGCGAACATGCAAGACGTAAAAATCCCGAGAACTTGGAATGCTATGCATCTCAAGAAATACTACCACTAAAGCGTAAACGTGGACAACAGAACTACGAGATGGCTTGATCCTCGAAAGAGGTACGTAGGCAACTCGCCAACTGGTGGGTTCAGCTATCCCCCCGATTTAAAAAGGGGGGGAGTGGGGCGCGACCACCCGCACGCTCCCACAATTTTTGAAAAAACCTTAACAATGGATCCATTATTCATTGAATAAACCATAAAACTGTCGCCCGGAAACATTCCGCGATTTCCAAAAAGCCCATAGTCCTCTATGGCATAAGAAAAACAAACTTCAAGGCACTGCGAGACGTCGCTTCGTGCCCGAACATCCGTTTTTCGATTAAAACTTTCGTACGCCTCCTAAACGGTATCATATCGTTGTTGCTGATCACAACAAACGAACTCTAACGTCCTAAACAGACAAGCCACCCAAGGGTAGGCTCTTTTACATCCGACAAGGATCCCATAGCGCGCTATACAAAAAATCCAAATTTGGTTCAGCACTTCGTAAAGGAAGTAGCTCGATTCGTGCCCATACAAATCATATAAGCCGATACCACTTCGCGGATTTTAAAACGGTACGAATCAGGTTAAAATCACGAACAGGCAAAACGAAAGCCGATTTGTCATCGCACAGCCTCAGTCTGAGAGTAAACCTAGGTCGTGCCCTAAACCCAGCCTTGCTGGTATCTTAACATCTCATAGGCAAAGCGTCAACGACGCGAGATCCCAAAACTTGTCTCTTCACTCAAATCTGTACGTTTCCACGAATTTTCGCGTAAATCGTAAACCGCAGGAAAATCTCGCTTTGTACAAACTACGGATACGGTGATCGTCAGGGAGGCAGGAATGAGACGACAACTCACACCCTGCCCCTCTAACTTCGACAAACAGAAGTTCTAAAAACGCAAAATATTTTATAACGCGTACCGCGAATTCAATACAGCGCCCTAAAAAGGGCAGGGATTCGAAGCCACCAACGGCCAGTCCCGAAATCATACGTAACGGCCAACCAACGGCCGAAATATAATCAAAATAAAAATCCCCTCAGGGATTGAACAACCTAGGCGTCCTCCGGGACACCGCCTTCATCCTCCGATTCACCCAAGGCAGCTTCGCCATCACCCTCGCCGACTTCCTCACCACCCTTGTCCGCAACAATTTCAGCATCCTGGACCTCTGGAATTTCCGAGCCTGGGATAAGGGCACCCGAGGATGACGGCCCGGCAAGCTCCACCGCAGTGCAAGTTCCCGCCTCCTCAAAGCGCTGAATCCGCCTCTTCAGACGTCGAACTTCCGAAGACTTGCTCTTCTTCTCCTCCTTCGCTTTGAGCAGCGAGCTCACAGTCTTTCCCAGATCACGCTCGAGATCGCTGATCCTAGCTTCGAGCGTCGACGTCTGGGCAGCATGAGTGCTCTCAATCGATTGAAGCACAGCCTCGGTACGCTTCAGAGTTTCCCGTGACGAATCCAACTCCTTGGACAAGCGTGTAACCTCCAGTCCGCAATCTCCAAGCATCCCGTCGATCAACGACACAAACTGATCACACGAGAGAATGTAAGAATCAAGGGGATAGCAAAGGAAAAAAGGTTTTCACGAAATACCTTGGAGCGATGCTGCGATAGTCTCGCCGAAACCTCGCCTTCCTCACTCCTAGTACACCTTTTTCTCTTCGCTGATCCGACAGCCCCAGCTCTTGAACGTCCCCTCGATGGTGGAACAGCGTTGGATGCGGGAAGTCCCAAGACGATCTCCCTCTTTTCTCTGGAGGAGGAGGCATGACTTCCACCGCATCCTCCGAAACCACTATCGGCGCCAAAGGAGAACCCTCCGGACGAGCCTGGACATCGGGTGCTTGCTCCGAAACAACAATTTCTCCAGCAAGCAAAGGGACATCGGGTCCAGAGGCTGGAAGTGCGGAGATCGGGACTGGAGTAACATCGGGTCCAAGAACCAAGGCCGCAGGGTCCGGAGTTAAAGTGACATCGGATCCGGGAGTCGGAACCACGGAAGTAGCACTAGGACCTGCCACGCTAGACTCCATCTCGGCACGGCGTCGCTCCATCTTTTCCTGAAAAGAACTGAACCCCTCGACGAACGTCTGCGTAAGAGCAGGAGTATCCTGCGCCGGCGAGGCCTGGTTAGCTTCACTCATTTCAACATCGGAATCCTTCTTTTCATTTGGAGAGAAAGCCATGTTTTCTGAAATTTGAGAAAAGGGGAGTGAGTGAAAAATGAGAGGGAGATGAGGTGCTACTTATAAGAAATCAAAGGTGGTAGAGTTTTTCGGAGTAAAATATTCCTAGCCGAAATTTTCGATTTTCAAATCTTTCGCACACAAAATCGCTCCCGCATCTTGCATGCTGGGGGGCTAACTGTTGGGGTCAAAAACGGTTATCTCGAAATCAACGGCTAAGTCTATTTGTCATACGAAAAACCTTCCGAAAAACGAACACGAACACCCGTGAACCGAAGGAGCCGAGCAGTCGACCCTGGCCTTGGCCGTGGCCGCCATGGCCGTGGCCGTGGCCGTGGCCCCGTGGCCGTGGATAATAAACACACATGGGACCATCTTGTGGATGCATCAACTAGTACCATGAAGTACCTAAACGTCCCACTAGGTGGGTGTATTGGTCCACAGATGTCACCTTGTATTCTTTCCAGAAACCTATTGTTTCCTTTGTCACTTTGACTGGTGATGGTCGGACTATGAGTTTTCCTTGTGCACAAGGCACACATGTATGGATCTTAGGAACAATTCGTCTACCTTTAAGGTTATGACCATTAGAATTTAGGATAAGTCTACACATCATAGATGTTCCGGGATGCCCTAACCGGTCGTGCCACAAGTTGAAATTCTCTTTGAATTCCTTGCTTATCACAGCATTGGCTTCGACCACACTGATCTGAGCACAATAAAGACCAGTGGATATAGCTGGTATTGTCTCCAAGACCTTCTTTGGTCTTGGACGAATTCATAAATATTTAAGAATTCTTTGGCTACTTCTCCAACAGTTTCAATATGAAGACCATTCTTGTGAATGTCTTAAAGCTCAACAGGCTTCTTTTAGAGTTTGGAGAATACAATGCCTCATCTATTTCTAGATGTGTTCCATTTGGTAATAGAACATAGGCTTGGCCGTGGCCTTTTATTAGTGGTGATACACCAGCTATTGTGTTCACATTGGCATCTTTCAATGTTAGATCAACAAAGAATTTCTTATCCTTAAAAATCGTGTGGCTTGATCCACTGTCAACCACAAGTGTGTCCATACTTCCTTTCATTCCAGACAATAAAAATATAATCTGAATCATATTATTATTGAAAATGAAAGTAAAACATAGTGTATTCTTAAAAAAATAAAACATAGAATGCAAAACACTTGTTGGGGTCAAAAACGGTTATCTCGAAATCAACGGCTAAGTCTATTTGTCATACGAAAAACCTTCCGAAAAAACGAACATGAACACCCGTGAACCGAAGGAGCCGAGCAGTCGACCCTGGCCTTGGCCGTGGCCGCCAGGCGGCTAGCCCCGTGCTGGCCGTGGCCGCCGGGCGCTTAGCCCCGTGCTGGCCGTGGCCGCCGGCGGCTAGCGCCCGTGCTGGCCGTGGCCGCCGGGCGGCTAGCCCCGTGCTGGCCGTGGCCGCCGGGCGGCTAGCCCCGTGCTGGCCGTGGCCGCCGGCGGCTAGCGCCCGTGCTGGCCGTGGCCGCCGGGCGGCTAGCCCCGCGTTGGCCGTGGCCGCCGGCGGCTAGCGCCCGTGCTGGCCGTGGCCGCCGGGCGGCTAGCCCCGTGCTGGCCGTGGCCGCGGCGGCTAGCGCCCGTGCTGGCCGTGGCCGCAGGGCGGCTAGCCCCGCGGTGGCCGTGGCCGCCGGCGGCTAGCGCCCGTGCTGGCCGTGGCCGCCGGGCGGCTAGCCCCGTGCTGGCCGTGGCCGCCGGCGGCTACCGCCCGTGCTGGCCGTGGTCGCCGGGCGGCTATCCCCGTGCTGGCTCGGGTCTTCGGATGACACGATCTTTCGTACACGAATCCCAGTCCCCGGCCATCGGAAGTCTGTATTTCGAGTCTTTCCCAAGTCCTCGCAGGATGAATCATTGAGATTCTACATACGAAGCTCCGGTTCTTACTCCAATCTAGGACCGTCGGGAAAACTTCGGAAACTCGTAAGGTATCGACAGGAAGGAAGATCCTAAATTCTTCGTACGAAACAGCGATGGTTATCTTAAGACACCACTCGTCTCAACTCTACGAACGAATGAAGAACTTCCGGAGAGATCGTAGAAAACCACGGAAGTCCTGGAAACGGCTCGAAAGAGACCAAACACGATCGGACAGTCCGTTTACGATTATCTAAGATAGATACGACGATTTACGTTTATTTTTACATAACAAGATAAATGTTAAATTGCCGGAAGGATAAAATGTCAAGTTTCCCGAAAAGCGTGGAGGCCGACGAAAATGGAAAGAAGCCCGCCCTGCGGCCCAGAAGAAGGTTAGACCGTCATAAGGAGGAGTATATAAAGAAGCTTTGGGAGAGGGAGAAAGGCAGAGCGAAAATCTCAGAGAGAGAGCAAATCCGAAACTTAGGGTCTTAGAGAATTCCTGCTAGCTTAGGACTTAGGAGTTAGACTAGCGGAGCAAAGCTTAGAACGTTTTGTCTCTTTTATTTCCGTCGTTTTTCGCTTCAGCGTTTCTCTACTTCCCTTTTTCGGAAGAATATTGTACCATATATTCAATAAAACGCCTTAGTGCAATTTTTCCGCTACGTTGCTTTATTCTATCAATTTCGTTTGGTTATCGCAGAGAATCCGAGCCTTCAGGGAAAACTAGGTTTACTTAGTTTTCCTTCGATTAACTTAATTAAAATCGACAGTGCGAATTTCGGTTCCCACAACACTTAAAAAAATTCTTAAAGCCTAAAAACACCAAAAGCATTCAAACACAAATCGTTTGATGCATCACATTATTCAACTGGGTCATCATTCAACATAGTGAGTATGTCTGAAGTCTCAAAATTCATGAGGTCGTCCTTGTCATGATCAAAATCGTCCTCACCATCCTTGTACACCATGTGTGCTTCCGGATTCTTGCCCTTGAGACTCTCTTGATAGAGGTCGACCATATGCTTGGCTGTGCGGCAATTCTTTGCCCAATGATTCATCATACATCATCTATGGCAAGGTGAGCTTGTAGGATTCTGTGGTTTTGAAGATGTCCCATTGCCTTTGCTTTTGCCATGCCCATTATTGGACTGGTTTGGACGGTCATAAGGGGTGTTACACCCTTTGCCATAGCCACCACGCCCACGTCCTCGCCCTTGACCCCCACGACCTCGTCCTCTTCCATATGAGGAACTGCGGCCCTTTTGGTCATACCGGACATGGTTGGCTTCAGCACCATCATTAGGCTCATTTGAGGTATGATTTGCCTCAGGGACAGGTTTAGATCCAGGTGGTCTAAGCTCACTATTCTTCAAGAGCAGCTCGTTGTTCTGTTCTACAAGCAATAGACATGAGATGAGCTCACAATAGGTATTAAAACCTTTCTGTCTGTATTGTTGCTGAAGCAACATATTGCTTGAGGACATTGTCTGGAAAGTCTTTTCCAACAACTGCTTATCAATTATAGTCTCGCCACATAGCCTCAGTTTTGAGACTATTTTAAACAAGGCTGAGTTGTACTCATTTACAGACTTAAAGTCTTGAATCCTGAGATGAGTCCACTCATAGGTGGCACTCGGAAGAATCAAAGTCTTCTGGTGGTCATATCTCATCTTAAGCTCTTTCCATAACTCGTATGGATCACTTACTGTGAGGTATTGAGCTTTTAAGCTCTCCTCAATGTGATGACGGATGATCATGAGGGTTTGAGAGTTCTCTTTCTTAGTAGCTTCGTTCTGGGGAACGATGCACTGCTCTAGGCCTTTGGCTCCAAGAGAGATCTCAACGTCTAATGCCCATTGGAGATAATTGTCACCCCTCACACTTAGAGGTGCAAAGTCCAAGTTTGTGATTTTGGCCATCTGAAAATAAAAATCAGATTGCTTAGGTCTTTTAGAAACTTTTTTTTTATTTTCTCATAACTCATCCATCTCTTAATCAATTTGTTTGATTTATAAATCCCTTGAAAACAATGAGATGGACGAGTGCATGGTCTAGTCGTACCTCGTGCTACGCTTCATCGATCCATGCAGCTTGCGGTCTAGTCGTACCGGACGGTACACATCATCGACCAAAGCGGATCGTGATCTAGCTGCACTGTGGTGCGTATCATCGATCATCGGGAATCACTGATCAACATGGATCGTGAATCACCGTGGATCATTGAGGATCATCGCGGATGATGGTCTAGTTCCACCACATGGTGAACATCATCGACTATTGTTTTGTTTATGGTCTACTCGTACTCATAAGTACGTATCATTGACCTTTACTTATCATAGTCTAGTCATACCTAGTGGTATGCATCATTGACCTAAAAAAAAATAAGATCTAGCCACACTAAGGTGTGGATCATTGATCAAAGAATGTGGAAACATTAAACTTATGTTTTGTTTGGCCATATAGTGTGTCATCCTTAAAGGGGTATCACTTGTTGTCCATACAAAACGAAAGTCATGTAATCACATGCTTTATATTTTAGGGTTTAAGGTTTCTTAAATTCGGATTTAAACTTTAAGGATTAGGGTTTAAAATTCAAATCTGATTTTAGGATTAGATTAAACATTGACCGTAAGTTTTGTTTGGACATATAGCGTGTCATCCTTAAAGGGGTATCACTTGTTGTCCATACAAAACTAAAGTCATGTAAAACTATTAAGGGTTTAAGGTTTTGATTTTAAAATAAAACAAGAACTAAGATCAACCAAATCAAATCGCAAAACCTTTTAAATCGGATTTAAGATGAAGAGAAGTTTGAAATCCGAATTGCTTGAACCACAAGTAAAGATTAGGGTTCTTGAGATCTTACCTTTAACTTTGCCGATTCTTCTCCTTGGTTCCTTTCTTAGAAACTCTTGATGGTTAATCTTGGAGCTTGATCGTGCTGATAATGTGTTCTAAGCCCAGTGTTCTTGTCTAGAACAGATCGAACTAGAGAGAGAGAGAGAGAGAGAGAGAGAGAGAGAGAGAGAGAGAGAGAGAGAGAGAGAGAGAGAGAAGAGAGAGAGAGAGGTCTTAGAGATGAATGAATTGTTGTGTTATTCCATGAGTAATGAGTTCCTTATATAGGATTACATATCTTGGAGACAAAGTCTAATAACTTGGAGTAGGGAACAAGTAAATCTAGAACATTCCATAATAGACATCACACAATATTCATAACAATTGTGTTTAAAAAAAAATATTGAGTATTAAAGGCAAATCATTGAGTATTAATCTACAATTAAGGAAAAATCATGGAGTTTTTAGTCGGCAACTAATGATATAAAGAAAGTTTTCCTAATCTTCTTGGACAAATAAAATTTACTATCAATTCATAATTTTCGTCGATTGCTTTTTTAAGATCATTACATATTTCTCGGTTATTACAGATATATATATAAGGCAAAGTACATTATGATTTACTTAATTTGAGCTTCTTTGTCATATTATAACGTATGTCGAGGCAAAGCTTTTAAATAAATTAGTTTATATTTACCATATTTAAGGAGATTTGATAATTTCTAGTTGACGCATTATTTTACTACTATAAATACGATGTTGTACTCTGTGTTTCAAAGATTTATGGAATTCGATAGATGCAGACGTTGTACTCAGTGTTTTACAGTTTTGGCAAATAAATTGAGGAATAGGTAATACACTATAATATTTTTTAGTTTTTTTTTAAAAGCATTGGAGCTAATATTTCTGTATATTTTCCTCAAATTATTTTGTTTGTCATGGAAAAGTCGATTCAAGAACTTAACTAACATTGCCGGGGTTTCCAAAGTTATGTTTGAGCCCAATAATATTCCAGAAATCAATTCTTTCAGGAAAAGGTAATACATTTTATTTAATGAGTTCTGTTTAATAACTCTGTGTAGTTTGGTAAGTTTATATTATCTGTTATTGCTCTTTATAGGATTTGAAATAGAGAGTTCTGAAGCTACTTTTCTAAACAGTCTTTTTCCAGTTTTTTAGATGTCTTTCTTTATAAGTTATGTATTTCATATTTTATTATCATATTATCTATATTTCGTTCTATCTTATGAAATCAATAATTCTATTGTCTACTTTTTACTTTTCTTTTTTATCTTAAATTCATAACTAAGTTTATATTAGTATTTACTTCCACATACTAAACTTCGATTACACCTAATAAATAACACAAACCTTTTCTAAAAAAACTGTAATTAATTTTTTTATAAAAATAATCAATTTAGTTCAATCTGTCATTGTATAACATGTAATAGATGTGATCCGCACTTTTACCTTTCGAATATAAATAGAAAAATTACAATCTCTTTTAATATATTCACTCCGCGCAATGCGCGGATCATTGCCTAGTGTTATCATCACATTTTACCACTGACGAAATCGTCAAGTTCCAATCTTATAATAGCGTTGAAATTGTCAATTCCAGTTTTATCAACAATTTGAAACTATATTAGCAACATAATGCTTAGATCTTTCCAATTTCCTAAAAATAATAAATTTGACACAGTTTGCGCAAACTATGTACCCTTAAAGAGTATATATATACATCTATCTTATTAAAACAGAAACATTCTGTTGGACCTAACATTTATTTTATAAGTTTTTAAATTAAATACACCTTTATACTTTATAATTAAACATACATTAAATCACTAATGTTCATTTCTTTATACTATTATCAATGTTTCCAAACAATATACTTATTTCTGTATAATATTATCAATGTTTCCAAACAATATACTTATTTCTTTGTACTACTATCAATGTTTCCAAACAATATATTTTTATACTACTATCAATGTTTCCAAATAATACAATAATTAATCTTAATTATTTTATATCTATCATTTTCTCTTTAAAATTTTGTAGAAACGTCATAATTTCATAAATTGCAAAATAGTAAACTTTAAAATTTCGATTATAAGATTACAAATTATGAAACTTTTACAATTTAAATCTAATTAGATTACATATCGGTCATCCATCAGTTCAATCGGTTAGTCTCGGGTTTTAGTGATTTTTTAATATGAATATTTTAAAAACATAAATTGAATTGTCAGATCTCCGGATTAACCGGTATAATCACAATCGGGTTGAATTTAAAAATACTGATTTAAATACAAAAATATTTTAAATACACTCTTTAAAAATTACCAAAATATTTGTTAAATTATTAGTAAAAATTTTCATCGTAAAATATCCCGCGCTTCAAAAGCGCGGGTCAAAATCTAGTATTACCTTATAGCACAATCAATAACATTGAGCAATGCTTGGGATAGAGAGAAACAGTGATGACGGCTTCCTCAACCGATTATATAATGCGGTGGATAATCCTGCTACGGAATCAATTGCATCGTGGAGCCAGAGTGGGAAGAGTTTCATCATTTGGAATCTTGTGGAGTTTTCCAGACATGTTATACCGGGTAGCATGCAGCTTTTTATGGAAAGTATAATTTGCGGTTGCGGCTATGTAAGTTTTGAGTTTGTATTTTTAATCAATCGTAGTGGTCATTAGTTATTCTTCGTATGTGTAATTTTTTTCCAGAGATTTAGAAGGATTGGTTCTGAGGGAAACGAGTTTGCAAATGATAACTTTGTGCGAGGCCAGCCTGACCTTATGAAGAAAATTCCAAGACCAGGCTTCTTCATAGGAAAAAATGATTTAGTGGAAGTTAATAATATACTCACGAAGGAGAAAGAAGAGTTCTCTCACAGATACGAGAACAGGAACGACAAATAAAAGAACTAAAACATTGTCTGGACTGCGCACGAATTTGCAAATTATAACAAACTCTCATCTCATCAATAAATCTTTTGTTTTGAACTTTTGTATTTTCTTTTCATTCGTTACAATAACAAGTTCTAAAGAGAAAAAAAAATTCTAAAGAGCACATTATTAAATGAAAAAGAACCTATAACCATGTGGAACCAAAATTCGTCTGTCGATTTCCATAAAATAAAGAAAGTCAAGAAACCATAACTTTCCTAGAGGTCCCGTGTAACACCCCGATCCCCCGGTGTCTGACTGGAGTTCCCAAAAGGAGGTTATGGACACATGTCTACTTGTTAGACCACCCTACGTGTCCCGTTACTGGTCCCAAGAGTCGACGGACGCATAACCTTCTATGAAATTTCATCCCACCTGTATCAATATACTTCTAACTACAGTCACGCGCACATGAAAATGGTAAAGGGAGGACCTGAGTAAATAAGTTACTCAGTAAAGTGACTCTAGACCAGGCTGCCCGCATGACACTCTACACTATTCTATGTGGGAACCAGGGCTGACTATCAACTGCAATCAATTAATGCAACTTAAAAATCATAACATAAACCATTTATATGCGTCTTTATCAGCCTAGCGATCATCCAACACAATGAATTCAGTCATTGCTACACATAAACACAATAGACTCGACATTCACAATCAAACAAGACCAGCTTAACTCCAAGAAGCCTAGACGTATGGACCTATAGCCATTTACGGATGTCCTTTCACGTTCCGGCATGACCTGGAAGGGCGCCTCTTTCGAGCATTCGTACCCCTCCAGCTTCCTAAATGACTATCCGAGTTGCAGCTCGCTGGCCTGCCGGCTCTGTCTGCCACCCGGCATTGAGTCGATCTTAAGGCGCCACTACACATTTTCTATCCCTTTGAGAGATTTATCCGACGCCTGAGTGTTCCTCCTAAGAAATTAGAAAAATCTAGTTTCTTCGGATGAATACGAGGCGTCAGACTAATCTCTTTCTGAAATCTTAAAGCAAATTTCTAAATCTCTTTGAGAGATTTACCACACCTGGGGATTCCTCCTAGGAAACTAGGAAAATACAGTTTCTTCGGATGAATCCGAGGCGTCGAATAAATCTCTCAAGAGCTTTTTGTGTATTTCAACTGTGGTCCCTAATTCGTCGTAAATTTTTGTCTCTCATTGATCATAAGTTAATTCTTCTTTACGACCACACGTCGCTAATTTGTCGTAAAAGGAAAACCGATTGGTCCTTAATTCGTATTAAAGAGTTGACACTTCAAATAATACAACATACATAACCCATCAAAGCGTTTCTAATTCTCTATGCAATGAATATTTCTTCTGGCTTCGAATGGGAAATGCAGATCACACATAAACGCAGATCAAGCAGAACCAATGCAGATCATGCAGAACAAATGCAGATCAACATAATTTAATAAATTATTGTATTGGAGTAAATGTTAAATGTTTCTAAGATGAAAATTAAATATCTAAAAAATATAAATTGTTACAAATAAGTAATAAATATCATGTTGATAAAAAATGACAAACAATCATCATTAATAGTGAATTAAATTATATGAAAATTTATTATAGAACTAATAGTGTCGATTTTGATATATGTTTTTGTATTAACAAAATATTTATTTAATATAATGTATATAATATTTTTTACATAAAATTATATGAAATTTTGAATATTTAAACGAAGTATATACATGCTTATGAAATTGCATAAAATTATATATATATATATATATATAGTAGTAAAAAAAACAGAAAATATTATAGTCAAAAGTTAGAATAATAAATATATATTTGTTTCAATAAATCTGATCTATAATCATATAAACTAAAATTAAATTATAAAAGATACATATAACTGACATGCCTAAACAAAAATAATTTAAATGATATATCTAATCTGAAAATATAAGTTCATAAATAATTTAAATCACCAAATAACATATATGAATTCGTTAATTAAGTTAAATAAAATATTATAAAATAAAAATTTATAAACAAGTATTAGTTATTTTAATTATATTACTTATTATCAAGAATAAAAATAAATGAACTATAGTATCTAAAAAATAGATGTACAAAGTAGACTGTTTATTAATAATTAATATTAAAAAAATGTAAATAATACTTCATTGATTGGCCCTCTGTATAAATTCCAGCACTTTTTCATGGTTTTTGCAGATCATTAATTTCCTTTGAAAAAATATTCTACATGCAAATTAGACTGCAAATTGAATGATCTGCATTTAAATGTTGAATGGCAAATAAATGCAGTATAATCTACATTTTAATTAATCTGCATTTCTCTTGTATTTAAACTGCATTACATTCAAAGCTTCTGTCTTATATTTCTTATTCTCATGAGCTGTTTCCGTCCATTATCATTAATATATGTCCATCCACATCCACTATATAACGAACTAGAGGTCAAGAAACCATCTACTTTTTTACTCATAATTTTGCTTACTTTTTTAAAACAAAATCCTCAAAAGTGTTTATTTTGCAGATTCTTCTCTATTTGCATGTTTGTAGGATCCTCTTCTTATTATTTGAGGAGAACTTTTGCAAATTAACCTTAAACCCATGTGGGATTTAACCACTTTGCCTTTGCATAGGTGTCCTCATTACATTCACTCTCACATCAAATTTTCAAAAACACTTTCTTGCCTAGACAATTTACATGTTCTGCCATTACAAAATTATATACTACTTTCTTCATTTCATATTTCATGCATCTAAATGCCATAAGTGCGCTGACCGTCATCTCACATAATTATTATTTAATAACATGTGAGATTCTAGTTGGACATGCAATTGTGTGACGGTTTCAATTAGTCCACCTATAAAAATAATCCGAAAATTACATGTGTCATTAAAGTTAATCTAAACCTCGCATGTCCCAACATAGAGTATACATACATAGTAAATTTCATAGTTTGACCAACGTGAGAAACTGTTACATTGTAAATTTCATATTGAATGAGACCGTATACTGAAGTAGATCATATATTAAGATCAAAACCATAAAAACCTCTTTATAATATGGACATAATATCTCAAAGGACCAGTATTTACATACTTTTTATATTTTATGATACTCAACGAGATTTATTTATCGTATATATTAGTGATAGGTATCTTATTAATGGTTGTCAACATGGTTTATAACATAACATTGCCTTCATATTTATAAAGTGAATCTCAGAAAGTATGAAGATTTTACATGAATGTTTACCGGAATCTATTTTTTAAATGTCATACATTCCGGTAATTAGAAAAATGTTATAAAGGTTCCAGTCTTCAGATGGAAATTAATCAATGCTCGTGATTTTATATGCATGTATACCGGAATCTATTTTTAAAAAATATCATACATTTCGGTAGTTAGAAAAATGTTTTAAAGGATCCAGTATTCGTATGAAAAGTAATTAATGCTCATTGATTTAAAATTTAAAACCAAATCTCATTGTTGGTACCCCTGTTCTAAATTGTGGGCGCCGAACCGCTTAATCGGCCGCAAACTCGTGAAACGTATGCTCACCGTGGCGAGTTGGATCAATACGGTTGTGTTCTACGTCGGACCGAGTTATAGCCGCGGAGAATGTATTTTGGTATTACACGGTCGTAGAATTTGAAAATCGTGTGAACTAAAGTCGGTTATATTGAGTTTTCATCTGTACGAATTGGGTCGAAAAAGTATTTAGGTTTACACAAAACTTTTGCTTTCTTCTTCTTTTTACCATCTCTGAATCTTATTGTTTACATAGTGAAACAATGGAGGACGGAGAAGAAGAGTTGAAGAAAGTGGTGTGATTATTTTATTTTTGTTAGGGTTTTAGTTTTATGTGGGCTTAAATATTTTTAATAGGCTCTAGTCACCATTAATTCGGCCCATATGTCTTTTTCATAGACATGAAATTTGTCTTTCCCCAAGACCATTTATTCGCATAAAATCTCTAATAATTTATAATATTCGCTGGATTTTTTTTTTTACTTATGCTCATTCTCTAGTCTAGGCCATGGTACATGCATAAATGTCACATATATGAATGTCAAAAAATTATTATATATGTATAAGTTGGTAAAATATATTTTATATATATTTAAATTAATAATTTATTTAAAAATTACTCCCCGCGTACTCCCCGATTTTATCCCGATTTTTTAGTAACTCGCTAGGCCCATAGCTGCCGCACGTATAGCGCGTAGCGAGTTTTCGAACAGGGGTTGGTACCAATGATATATCTATTTTATTAGTTCAACTTTCTAAAAAAAAATAGTTGAATCAACGAGTTTTATGTATCTTAAGTATTAGTAACGAGTAATTCTTGGGGTTCACTCCCTAGGGTGAACCAATAGGTAGGTTCAACCACCAATAGGAATTCACTATTTTATATTCAATAGCTGCTTCAATGGAGTATCTTTTAAAAAAGAAAATAAAATATTGTCAAGTTATACTATATTTTTAAAAAATTAAAAAAGATAAAAGCTCAACAATTAAAATAAAAAATAATAGTAGTTGAAAAAAAATATTTTATAAAAAAACTTTTAATACCATCAGAAAAATGCTAAACCCTAAATCCTAAACCATTGGGTAAACCCTAAACCCTTGGAGAAATTCTAAATTCTTGATTTTTTAAAGTTATTTTAGTACCGTCAGCAAAACACTAAACCCTAAACCCTAAATACTATACCCTAAACCTCTGGATAAATCTTAAACCCTTGAATAAATCATAAACCCTAAAATTTAAGATTTATCCAAGAATTTAAGATTTACCCAAGGGTTTAGGATATAGCATTTAGGGTTTAGGGTTTAGTATTTAGGGTTTAGTGTTTTGTTGATGGCATTAAAAAAAATTTTAAAAGTTTTTTTTTGTTTCCAACTAATATTATTTTTTATTTATTTTTATCTTTTAGTTTTTAAAATATGACAATATTTTATTTCTTTTTTAAAAAGATATTAAATACAAAATGGTGAACTCCTATTGGTGTGTGAACCTAGAGGTTCACCCTAGGGAGTGAACCCAAGAATTACTCATTAGTAAAAATAGAATCTTATTAACGGTTTTGAACATTGTTTCAGAACATCGGCTTTATATTTAAAAAGTAAATAAAAGAGGGATTCTCTAATGTCAAATTGATTGGGGTCCTTAAAAAAAATTGATTATTAAGGGTAAATCATTGAGTATTACTCTGAAATTAAGGAAAAATCATGGAGTTTTTAGTCGGCAACTAATGATATAAAGAAAGTTTTCCTAATCTTCTTGGACAAATAAAATTTACTATCAATTCATAATTTTCGTTGATTGATTTTTTAAGATCTTTACATATTTCTCGGTTTTTACGGTTATATATAAGGCAATGTACATTATGATTGAGCTTCTTTCTCATATTAGAATGTGTGTCGAGGCAAAGCTTTTAAATAAATTAGTTTATATCTACCATACTTAGGGAGATCTGATATTTTCTAATTGAATAGATGCAGACGTTGTACTCTGCGTTTCCAAGATTTATGGAATTCGATAGATGCAGACGTTGTACTCTGTGTTTTACATTTTTGGCAAATAAATAGGGGAATAGGTAAGGTACTATGATAATTTTTAGTTTTTTTAAAGCATTGGAGCTAATATTTCTGTATATTTTCCTCAAATTATTTTGTTTGTCATGGAAAAGTCGATTCAAGAACTTAACTAACATTGACGGGTTTTCCAAAGTTATGATTGATTCCAATGATATTCCAGAAATCAATGCTTTCATGAAAAGGTAATACATTTTATTTAATGAGTTCTGTTTAATAACTTTGTGTAGTTTGGTAAGTTTATATTCTTTGTTATTGCTTTTTACAGGATTTGAAATACATAGTACTAAAGCTACTTTTCTAAACAGTCTTTTTCCAGTTGTTTTAGAGGTTTTTCTTTATAAGTTATGGCTTTCATATTTTATTATTATATTATATATGTTTTGTTCTATCTTATGAAATTAATAATTATATTTTCTACTTTTATTTTTATCTTAAATTCATAACTAAGTTTATATTAGTATTTAATTCCACATACTAAACTTCGAACCTAATAAACTAGGTGTTTTCCTGCACCATGTGCAGTAAAAAAATTTTAAAATATTTTTTACAAATAAATATAAATTTGATTTAACTGAACATTAAAATTTAGATAAATTTTTTTTTGTTTCTTTTGAATTATATTTAAGAATGTGCATGTATATATTTAAAATTATAATCTTAGGTAGATTTTTATATCTATTTATTTTAATTAAACATATTAAATAAATATGTGAAATTTCATAATTTTCAAAAATTAAAATTAAACAATATTTATAAAATCTGTAGATGTATATAAGAAACTAATGATTTTACGATTTAATTTGATTTTATGAATTAATTTTTATAATTTTGTAAAATATGTATATATTTTTGAAATATTTTTAATTTAAATGATATTTCGAAATTTGAAATGCCATAATTGAATATATTTATTTTAATGATGATTTATGAGTTATTACCATATTTTTAAAAAGTTTAAAAATATAAATCGACAATAAATGTAATATATGAGTTATTACCATATTTTAAAAAGTTTACCAAAAATTTAAATTAACATTAAATATAATTTTCCATGTCATATTAATCTATAAGACATGTCATCAATTTAGTAGTCATGTCATATTATTTTTGTAAAAATGATTGTAGAGAAGACATGTGGCAAAATCACTTCTCAAATATAGTCTAGGGGATGTAAAATTTCATAATTAACAAAATTTAAAATTAAAATATATTTAAAAATCTGTAAATATATATAAGAAACTAATTATTTTACGATGTAATTTGATTTTATGATTTAATTTTTATAATTTTCTAGAAATATGTATATATTTTTGAAATATTTTTAATTTAAATGATATTTTGAATTTTGAAATGCCTTAATTGAATATATTTATTTTAATGATGATTTATGAGTTATTATCATATTTTAAAAAAATCCAAAAATATAAATCGAAATAAATGTAATATATGAGTTATTACCATATTTTAAAAAGTTTACCAAAAATATAAATTAACATTAAGAATAATTGTCCATGTCATATTAATATATAAGACATGTCATCAATTTTAGTAGCCATGCCATATTATTTTAGTGAGAATGACTGTAGAGAAAACATGTGGCAAAATCACTTCTCAAATATAAAAATCTGTAAATATATATAAGAAACTAATGATTTTACGATGTAATTTGATTTTATGATTTAATTTTTATAATTTTCTAGAAATATGTATATATTTTGAATATTTTTAATTTAAATGATATTTTTAATTTTGAAATGCTTCAATTGAATATACTTATTTTAATGATGATTTATGAGTTATTACCATATTTTTAAAAAATCCAAAAATATAAATCGAAAATAAATGTAATATATGAGTTATTACCATATTTTTAAAAGTTTACCACAATATATAAATTAACATTAAATATAATTGTCCATGTCATATTAATCTATAAGACATGTCATCAATTTTAGTAGCCATGTCATATTATTTTTGTGAGAATGATTGTAGAGAAGACATATGGCAAAATCACTTCTCAAATATAGTCTAGGGAATAACACAAAATTTTTGTAAAAAATGAATTAACCTTTTATAAACATAATCAATTTAGTTCAATATGTCATTGTATAGCATGTTATATATGTGATCCGCACTTTTACCTTTCGAATATAAATAGAAAAATTACAATTTCTTTTAGTCTATTCACTCCGCGCAATGCGCGGATCATCACCTAGTTCACATGTTAAACTTCAAATGTTAACATCATCTTGAAATCCAAGGTGTTTTTGACCAGAGAACCCAAAGATGTTTTAATGCACATACTAGATTTTTATCCGCACCTTTAAAACGCGAAAAACATTTTTACTATTTTTCCGGTTTAAAAGTTACTTTATTTTTTGGGTTTGAATCATAGTATTTGATTTTTGATTATTGTAATTGAGTATTATTTATTTTGACGTTTCAAGTGCTTAGCATTCATTTATTTAGTTAAGATCCGTACGGGTTAACAATTCTTATCCTTGTTTTAATATTTATTGGGAAATTTGGGAAAAGGGAACAAAACAACTATGACTTTGTCCCCTTAGAATTAAAACCAAAATAATTGTCCCTATAGTACAAACAATAATGTAAATACCGTTTAATCCTTTATGTTAATTTCCAAATACAATTATTAAAAAATTAAAAAGAAAACAGAAAGTATCAGAAACATGTCGTCTACTAGGATTCTTCTTTCTCTCCAACGAAGAGGCCATTAGGTTTCGCCATCAACACCTTCTCCGCCGTATTAGTTCTTCGGAGACCTTTAACTCATCGTCACATCTCTCTGTTGTCCTTCTTCTTTCTCTTTTCCTCTCTAAACACCAGAAATTAGAATCTCTTTGTAATCTCTGGCTACAATTGAAGTTGTTCAAGCTCGGGAGAAGCTTCTTGTCGCTGATTAAGAACAAATAGGTGTTTGATTTTCATCTTGGTTCTTCTTTCCCCAAAATTGAAGGTAGGGTTTTGAGATCCCCTTTTCGATTTTGATTTTTTTTTTTTGATTTTGTTGATGTGCATGTGTATTAGTAAAAGATTGAATAGAGTAGAAACGCAAATTAATGGCTCACAGTGTATATTTTTGAGATTCTTCTGTGTACAATTTAACATGTTAAGTTAGAATTGTTGTGGAATACCATTATCATTCGGGGTTCTGATGCCTAAGTGACTGGTAAGGAGTTGGATTATTGATTATTTTGAAGGAGAAACTCTTGGTTTAGTTACGTATTAAGTCATTGTTCCCCCTTATAGTGGTTTGACACCTAAGTGTGATGTGCTTCTAATGTGACCTCAACTATAGCTCAATGAGTTCTGGCCTTGTTGTTTCTATTCACCATAGTTAATATTTTCCTTTTGCTGGAGTTGTTTACCGACTGGACTAGCAAAAAAAAAAGATCCAGAACTCCTTTGATGGTGTTGGAGATGCTTGTGACGTTGCAATTTTGGGTTAGATGACTAATGGTTGGTTGCATATAATTTTGTTTGTGCTTATCTATGGTAGAAAGGGGCTTAGAGTTGACTCTTCTGAATTGTATATTTGTTAAGACCTGTTGCAAAATTTTGTGATACCAAGTTAATGAGTTTCTTGAAGAACTATTGTCTGATATGTCTTTGCTCTGTATGCTAATATCATGAGAGAAGTGATACTAACATGTGGATTTGTTCTCAGGAGGCTTGCTGCCCATGCTTCTCAAAATTAATAAGATAAGGACGAGGAAGAAGAGAGACTCATGTTACAAAAGGCTAGAGAACTCGACGAATTTGATCAGCAAAATATCATTTCTTTTAGTTATTCTTATATATATGATCCTTAACTCTATTATTTAGCATTGGATTTAAATCTCTTATTTAGCATTGAATCTCTTTTTAGGTTTCATACACAATAACAAACAAAAGCATACATGATATGAATTTAAATGGTCTTATTTGACTTTCTTATTAAAGGTTATTTTAGGAATTTTTTTTTTAAAATAAAAATGTAGAAGGGGAGAAAACACTTCACCTGGGTATTTATAACTACAACACTTACACTACTTGAAACTATTGAGATTAGTGGCTGATTAGAAACTTAAATAAAATAGGGATGTAAATTTACATCTATCAAAATCGTGGTTGGCAAGAAAAACTAAAATTTAGGGAAAAATTTTTTTTAAAAAGGAAAATAAATAAGATTTAATAGATTTAGGTAATATTTTTTGACAGTTATTTCCTAGATTTTCGGATTCTGTTAAAAATCCGGTAGAATGAACTTACTACAACCCGTAGAATATGGATGACATGGTAGAACGAGTATACAGAGAACGTAGACAAACGAGAGGTAGGAAGAAAGTATATTCTTCAGAGGAAGACATAAGAACATTTATTAGGGTTTACTATCTACGATTTTCGCAGAAAGTAGTATATAATGTAGATTATGTATTCTACGTTTGTAGACTCAACTGTTTTTGGTGTATTTAGCAGTCTACTATGGGTAGATCGTTGTGGCTGTAGTAGAATGCATATTATGAAACGCCGTAGATGGTAGATCTGATATAATAACAACTTTACCCCATTTTTCAAATTGTTATTCCAAATATGTTTTTATAAAACTAATATTTTTCATAAATGCACATAATTTAGTACTTCATTTTTCATATTTTTGTAAATTATTTTGTGTTGTAAATTATTTTATATGAATTTTTAAACTTTTGAAGGGTAGTGAAAGTCCAAAAATGGAAAAATTTGAAATCATTCTAATGGGACAAAATACTACTTGTTTTGTTCTTTTTTCCCAAATTTCCCTTTATTGGTTTATGTCATTTATGCTTGAAATTGAATCAATCAATATATTTTATAATAATAAAAATGGTTAACTATAAATTGTAGGAGTGCTTATATATCTATTCTATTAAATTAAAAAACATGATCCATTGATATAAAGCTTCAGTCCAACTATTTTAATACAATTGTTAAAACTTATCATTGATCATTTAAAACAAAATATTTTACACAAATATGATTACAAGTAAAAACACAAATATAATTAAAAAATAAATATGAAAATTAAAACCTAGAAAAAACAGTGAAACAAAAAAATATACCAGACTTCTAAAGGACTGATCAAAATTTAGTATTCTTATGTTCTCTGATGCTTTGATACCATTAGGGAATCTCTACAAGAAAATGCAAAGTTTTGATATAGCAGCAAAAAAACTCCAGTGTGTGAAAGAGCTGTTATATGATAGTGGAACTGTGGAAGAGACTTTTCTTGCCGAAACTGTAGGTTGACGTTAGAGGTTACATTAGATATGCTATTTGGAGATTTGTCTCAAAGAGGATATGACAATAAAACAATACACCTTGCCAGATATATGGATTATCACATTCTGAAAGCCTGAAAGACTGTAGAGTACAGCTTTGAGAAAATTATGTTGCTCGTCTTTGAAAGGTTGTAGTAACTGCACAGTAAAGAAGAAACCAACAGATAACATAGACCCTAAAAGGAAGCGTCGAGGTGTTATAAATTTACAGGCTTGCGTGACCAAGGAGCAGAAGAATTTGATATCTGACCCTAGCATGAGGTTGACTCGCTCAATGTCTCGGTCACTTAAACAACATGGTCATATGATTCTTGTTGATATGCATATCTCAAAGAAGCATAGTTCAGTGATGAATCTGTTTTGGGTGATATCTTTGAAACTAAAGACGCAGTATGTAGCATCTGCAATTGCATCAATAAAAGATGTCAGCAGAGCCTCTCTAATAATGAAGCAACAAAGCCCGGATTGCTGAAAAGTTTAATAAGTTCGAAACGGCAGTTTCAGCAAAGGAGGCTCGTGTGCAATGTTCTTAACAGCCTTGGTATTTCTCTTTGTCCCTTGTAATATTCATTTTACACAACGTGCATGCACTTTGATAGCTCTCTATAAGTTAGTTATAGTTCCTTTTACGTTCATGGCAGGTGCACGCGATGCTTGTACTATGCAGTTCTTGTCAGGTGATGCGTCCGTGTGTTATGGTGTCCGACTGTTATCACAGAGACGAATAGAAAGATTTGAAGAAAATATACTCTCCAGATGCTGAACCGAATCCATTCTTTCAAAAGAATCGATGTTTTATTTGTGGTACATATCACATTATAGAAAGCTTGGATGCTTAAGTAATGGGAATGTTTTCATAACTTCTGTTGCAGAATCAGTATTTTGATTTTTGTTCCGAAGACAGTAATTCTAAACATGAATATTTTCAAAAAATAATTTTGTTATTGTTGTCCGCATTTGTTATGTTTAAATAATGGATAACAGAGAGAGTCTCTCCTCTTCTTCATTCTCTCACTACAATCCTTTACGGAGAAGGAGAAGAGACTTTCGATTTTGTTTCTGTATTATAATCTTCGATCAAGTGATTGATTTTCATCTTCGCTAGGCGATTAGATTTTCGTTAGGCGACTTTTGTTTTGTTTTTTTCGAATCAAATCAGTTATGTTCTTCAAGTTTCTTTCTTATTTCTGATTTGATTTGAATCAATAAAGATCCGTTCTTGTTTTGATCGGTGATTTTAATCTCCTTCTTCGCAAATTACTTTAAATCCTGTTTAGTTTTTGGTCTGATTTCTTCTTCAAAGATTATCCTCATATATTTTGTTTATAGGAGTCAATCTTTACTCTCACTTGTCTTTCCCTGAATCAAAGTTGGAGTGTTTCTCAGAACTTATAAATTGGCCATGTAGAAGTTAGGCTATAAACAATGCTTTAGAGGAATATATGATTGGGAAGTGATGAAGAAGATAAAGATACATCCAACTTCACGGAGGAGCCCAGGCGGCGATAAGCTCACAGTCACCAGAAAATACACTCTCTGCATCACTGCATGAAAAACCCGCGTTATATAAAAGATGACGCGTGGTTATGATTATCAATTTCGACGTTTGTGGTCATGGGCTTCATATTTTAATACGTAGATTAGATTTTGATCCGCCCTTTAAAGGGCGGGTATTTTTTTGTTTTAATTTTTGTAGTTGTTTGTTATAATTATATTTGTGTCTTTTTCTTGTAATCATATGTGTAATTGCAATTTCAAAGTTAATCTGCCATAATTTCGTTTTTTTTTTGTAATTATATGCATGTATGTCCGTTTATTTGTAATCATATTTGTATGTTCTATATCTCTGAGAGGAAGGAAATATATTTTGTTTAACATATTTTTTTTGAAATTTAATTATTATATTTGTGTTTTTCTTAGTCAATATATTTATCTTTTTCTTTGTAAGTATATTTGTGTTTTTCTTTATAATCATATTTGTGCAAATATTTTAATTTAAAATTATTACTAATTTTTCTGATAATTGTATTGAATTAGTGAAGATTCATAACTATACACTTTCGTAATAGTCATTTCACACATAAATTTTGTAATTTGGTTGTAAATATATAGAAATATTTTTTTTAAATACCAAAACATAGTTATAATTTTGTTTATTAATAAAATAGTAATTAAATAAATGCAAATTATATGTTTTTCACTAAAGTTTGGTTTCATATATAATTATAATCTATTCCATTAACTTACCAGTATAACCAATTGATAACAGCAAAGTCCAATTTAAAAAATACATGGAACCTATAAATATAACTGTAATAACCTATATATAATTGTTTATATGCCGAGATATAACTGGAGGTTATGAGTATTTTATTCCGGGTGGATGTGGATTGGTGTATTTTGGATTGTGGGTACCTGCCCACCTGAAAAATATTTAAAAAAGAAAAAGAAAAAGAGAAGTAAAAACTTTTTTAAAAAATATGGTAATTTTAAAAAAAACTTTAAATTTTAAAAATATATAATTATTTTTTATAAATATATTTTTACATTTTTATAATAATTAAATTTAATAATTATCTTCTAAAAAGTATAACCCGCGGATAAACACAAAATTAAATGAGACGGGTGCTAGTACAAATTATTTGTTTACGGGTTGTACTAGTCTTGTACTAGTCATATTTTTGACCAAAATAAAATTGAAACCCGTCCCTAACCGAGCATATAGCGGATCAATTTTTAAATTGCTATTATTTAATAAAATATATTCTGATTAAGATTTATACACAAATATGATAACAAAGAAAAATACAAATATAATCACAAACAAAACAAAAATATGAGAATTAAATTAAAACAAAAATATACCCGCCTTTTAAAATTTAATCAAAATATACCCGCCTTTTAACATCAAAAAACACCAAAAAAACATTACATTATAATATCATGCTATTTAAAATAGTGATATTGTTAATCAAAGCCCATGGACCCAATATAATTGCATCTCCCTACAACAAATTGAAAAGCTTTCGCCATTGTTCCTCGGCTTCTCCGTAACATCATCATCGCCGTCGAGGTTTTCACCAAGTCTCCTCCAAATTTCCGCAAACCCCAAGCTCCTCGAGAGACTCCACCTATTTCTTTGAAATATGATCATATTTGTCTTCTGAAAAATGAATCTGTCAACAAATCATTCAAATACATCAACTATTTTCTCAGGTTCTCACAGTAATCAGTTATTATATATGATCTAGCGGTGTAATCAAACAAAGAAGAGGGACTGAGGATCTGCAAAAAAAATATTAAGAAACAAATCGTAAAATGTTTGATTAATTAAAAAATATATTGATGCAGTTACGTGATTAGTGGCTCTGATTAAGAAATTAAGAAATATAATTATGCAGTAATGGGCCCGATTTTGGCAGTTACCTTAATGTAAAAAAGTGTATTAAAATTATATTAAATGGCAGTTATAAAATTTAAAAGGTGGATACAACTTTTATGAATAGGTCAAACTACAGAATTAATAGAATAGATTGTATCTTTGTTTGGGTTTTAATGTAAACATGATCCATGTATCTTTTGCCTGCAGACTTTTGAAATGAAATCAGAGTTGACAAAAAAAAGATAATGGATAACAAGAGGATACTAGCATAGACTTATATATAGTTAAAAATCTAAAAAGTTTACATGATTTCAAATATAAGTAGACAAAACCAAAATAAGAACACCGCATAAAATTTAAAGGTTTATTCTAACTTCTTATTAAATTTTAATAATTCATCAATTTAACGGACTTAGTTTTTAAAAGAAAACACAACATACTAAATAAGCTTGAGAAAGCAAATCAATAGTGAAAAAAGAAGAAGATAAAGAGTGGATGAGCGAAGGCCATCTTTAAAGTGATTTAGTGTCCATTGGCTATGGATCCATCGTCCCCTTTCTTGCCATAGAATCTCCGGTACAATGAATCAACCTCTTTCAGATAGTAAGTCCCCGGAGCCAAAAGCTCTAAGATACCTTCCTTGCTGGTCACGAACTCCTTTGCTCCGTACCTATGCTCCATTAGCTTCATTGTCTCCACAAACTTCTCAGGTGCATACTGCAATTCAACAAGGCCAAGATGAGATACACTTACTCAAGATTGTGCACCCTTTTTTTTTTTGTTACCTCATGTCTAGCCTTCAATTTACCACCAACGTCCATTACAGAAGCGATGTTTGATAAGCTGAAAGGAGAGTGGTTCTCGCAGAGACGCAATGAGAACATCGTTGCGGTTGAACCACTTCCATATGAGAACATAACCACCCGTTTTCCCACCTGTATATCAAGAACGTCCAAAAACACAAATGTAACAAGTAGTAACGCATTTCAATAGAATCACAAGAAGAAAAAGTTTAGTTTACCAAATCGCTGTGTTTGTTGTGGATGAGGGAAGCAAATGCTGCGTAGAGTGAAGCAGTGTACATGTTACCCACTTCTTTTGGTACTAAAGTCGTTGGTTGCACTTTAGCATCATAATACGTTTTCGCTAGTTGTTGTGACACCTGCAAAAACAGACTAAAAGATTGAGCTACAACTCTTTTTTTTTTATAAAAAAAAAAAAAGGGAAATAGTGAAAACCTTTTCAAGATCACGGCTTTGGTAACTCTCATCGAGGGACAAAGAGGAATAAGGAGTGAATTTTTCTTTGGCAGCAACGTCAATGTAGCTGCAAAATAGGGAGAATATGTTATTCATAATATATAAACAAGTAAAAATCTCTCAATCCGAAGACGCAATTCATAAGCAAAGATTGATGAACCTTGCGTTTCTCAAGAAGTCGTTGTACAAGAGACGAGCAAAGCTTTTCTGCACAAGCTGCAGTAGCAAAGACAAGAAGTACTGGTGAGTGACAATTCAGGTAGAAAGAACAAAACTAGTCTTCTTTGAGGATTGAGAGATTACTTTGTTGTATGGAGAATGGAAGACAAAGTAATCAGCATCATTGATTGAGAACTCTTTGCCCTCAAGTTTCTCAAACCTAGTAAAAATTTGTAATTAGCCAATACAGAACACAAGAAGAAAGAAACAGTAAGAAAAGCAAAAAAAATAATTGTAACAGTAAGAAAAGCAAAAAAAAAAAAAAACTAACTTGTTGCATAAATGTTTGTAGCAAGAGTCAAGTGCTATAAGGTAGCATGTCTGTGAAAGCTTACCATCAACAACCTACAAGAAGAACACAATAACCAATCAAGAACTTCATTCTCTCTGTGCTAAACACTTTGAGATTAATCACTGAAGACTTTACCGGGTACTCGCTAGCAAGATTTGGCTTGTAGAAGTCATAGACATGAGCCATGTGGCTTCCTCTCAATTTGCTCTCGAAAACGATAGGAGCATCTGGTCCTATCAACATAGCAATGGCAGCTGCTCCTCCAGTGGGCCTTGCAGGTCCTTCTGCATAAACCTGAAAGCATTCAAATGTATAAACATGCCAAGGTTTATACAAACACTCTTAGGGAATTAAAAGATGTTGCTAAGACAGATGTTATACCGCACTGTCAGTACAAATGACGAGGCCATAGCGTCCATCCCAGGAGTTACTCTCAACCCAGTTGACACAGTTTAGCAAAGCTGCGGTTCCACCATAACACGCATTGGTCGAGTCAACACCTTCAACGTCGGTGTTTCCACATTTCTGTTCCATTCACAAAAAGCAAAAGAAAAACTTCAACTGTCTGTCTTTTTAACAAAAAGAAAAAAAGAAGCTTGAGAAAAGGATAATACCTCAAAGAGTTGCATCAAGAAGGTTTTGATGGACTTGCTTTTGTCAATGACAGTCTCACTTCCTACTTCAAGACGCCCAATTTGCTTGGGGTCAATCTTGTACTTTTCAAGAAGAGATGTCACCGCATTGAAACTAAAGATCAACATATAAAAACTCAGTCTTAATTTGCATCAGATATATATATATATATATATATATATATATATGCAAACAAACAAAAAATTACCTCATTGAGATGACATCTTCAAGTTCAGTGCAAAAAGCTAAACAATCTTGGCCAAGTCCAATGGTGTATTTGCCTTTGCTTGCTCCATCATGAGCTTCCAAAGCTTCCTATATAACAGAAAAATAGACATTGATCTAACTCATCAATCATAAACACCAGACCTGGAATCAATAACTTAAAAATGAGAAAAAGAGAGAGATTGAAACAGAATGTTGTAGATCACTTCTTATATTAGCTGATAAAATAAAAGGTTTGCAAGGAATCTCATCTTAATAAAAACCACAAAGTTGTATAAAGGTTTGAAATTTTTCACTTAATGAGAAATCTCAAACTCCTAATGAGAATCAAGTAGATATCATTTGATCAAATCAGTCTCATCACCAAATCTCAGACATATACACAGATATCTCCATTTTGAGAAATTTAATCAGAACCATAATCTTTTTTTTTTTGAACTTCAAAATAAAATGAAAACAATTAAAAAGAAAAAACAAAATTTAGCATCTTCTGACTTGTAGCACCAAAACTGCGCCGCATTACAAAACGCAGAGACAAGGAAGTAAGGAACAAAACATAAGTCTTGTCTGTAACCTATGAGATCTTCCCTGGAAAATTCTTCTAGAATATGTATAAGATTTCGAAAATCATGTTCGGAAAATTTTCATGAAGATTTATGTCAAAAGGCGAGTTCAACTATGTTCAAAAAAAAAAAAAAAAAAATAGAGAAAGCTCCGAGAGAAACAGAGTATGAAGCTCATACTAAACCAAAGAAAATAAAATGAAAGTTTAACCTGTTGCACACATGTGGGAGGGAAGTAGATATCCATAGCCAATATCCCTACGTTCTTCGCCATTGCTGAATCAAAAAAAGGATTAATGAGATCCTCCAGATATATTCTCCAGATAATGAGATCGAAGGTTCGGTCTTTGAGAGAGAGAGAGTTTAGAGAAGCGGTGTATATCAGAAAATATATGAATCTGTTGAAAACAGAAATGAAACTCAATTTGTTTTATTAAACAACTGCAGGAGAAATATTTGGCTAATTTTTTTAAAAAAATATTAGTTCTGCTTTCTTGTTTTTTACGTCAGCATATTACTGGTACAGTTGTACTTAATAATTTTTTTTGTTTAAAGTATCCAAATTTTGTTAATTTTATCCAAAATTATATAAAGTATTTCATACAACTAAAAGTACATTTTCCTGTGTTGGACAAATGACAATTACATGTCAAATAAAAAAAGTATAGATTAGAAAAATAGAATTTATTTGATAACAGTTGCACAAAAAAAATAATTTATTATTTTTTGTAACAGAAGAAGAATTTATTTGATAAGTAAATACCTGGAAAATAAGAGAAAAAAAAAAGGTATGTTTGTATGAGTGCGTGAGATTGGGCAGGAGGGCAGGGGGGTGTTTCCTCCGGGATTTGGACAACACAGAGTTCGTGACTTAGCTCCTCTCCCTCGTGCTTCTCTTTCTTTCTTTGATTACTCTTTTAAATCTTGTTTATTTGCCATTTTATCGATTTGGTCCTTTTGGTTTTAGTTTTGGGATATATCATCTCTTTACAGTATAACTCTCTAAATATTGATGATTTATAAGTGCTGCACCTATACAACTACCAAAATAAGTTCTGCAGTGTTTAATATTTTTTCTCCTGAGTGCGTAAAACTGCTTTTTAATAAATTGTTTTTTGTAATAATTTATCATTACAAAATATCAATTTGTAAATAATTATTTTGATGCATAATCTATAAACATTATTTTATTTTTAATTGTATTTCACTTGTACGATATTAATAATTTTGTTAGCAATCAACTAACACACATGTGAGAAGAAGAAAATCTATATAATTTTTCCAAGAATTTTCAAAAGTAAAACTAATTACAAAACTTTACAATATGTTTCAAGTGTATACTTCAAACAGTAAAAATATAGAAATACTTTTAAATAAGTATACACTTATCACATTGATGCAGTCGGCTTTTTTACCAGATTTGTGGGTGTAACAAACTTACGTATTATGCTCGTCAGTGGACTTAATTATTTGTCATCTTCTATAGAAAACTTCTATAGAAGTCTGCTGCTAGACTATCATGCATTCTTTGTATCAGAGATTTTCAGTACTAGTCTTATTTGGAAATTTAAGACAACATCGAAAGCAATAATACAACTCATAGTTTCAACACTAACTAAAAACTTACAAATTCAACATAAGTACCCATAATCACTAGAGTTTATAGCATCGTCAGCATCAACAATAACATCAGCAGTTGCTTGAGCATCATCAACAACATTCCAATATTCATCCAACCCTTTGTCAGTGTCTTCATTACCTTTCACCACCAATTCTTTGTGTACAACAGGTAACTGAATCGTTACCTACAAAAAGAATACATTTTACAAAATTAGCGAAAAAAATTTCATGTTTGATAAAATTAGCGAACAAAAATTTCATGTTTGATAAAATTATAAATGTAGACTTACAAAGATGATACACTAAAATTGTGTCTTTACTACTTCAAGCTAACAGTGTAGATGTAGTATTTGAGATTCAATTCCAGAGGACCAGCTTACACTTTATTTATATGGGATCAAAATTAAGCTAAGACAATATGGAGTTTTGTTTTGAGGGTAACGTGCAAAGCAAGTAAAATAATATAAATGAGAATTCAATTTAAAGAGAAGCCAGCCTAAGGTTACTTCATCGGGTGTTAATACTTGTGAGCTAAACAATTATTCAAGTGTTAATAAGAACAGTTTAGAACTCGGATCACTCAAGTAGAACAGTCCACTGTCGTGGTACTGCTCCCTATGCTGATCAATCTCACCGTCTAACTGTCGTTGAGGTGAGAAGCAACAACAAGCAATAGAGATCAACTCCGATAGGTTCACAGAACATCCTAATATCTACTTTCGCTGATTAGGGATGCAATGCTCATTCAAAACAGATCTAGCAACCTAAGCACTTTTGATGATCAGATTAAACCTATGATCTAACATTAAGCGGCCAGTTTAATGCGAGCAGTAAGAATGGTTATGAATGAAGACAATTGAGTGATTCACTTATCTATGTTTAGCTCACGAAATCAACACCCTTGAACCCTAGATAAGCTAGCCGACTACTCAGCCATGAACAGGGAAAACACAGAGTTCATAGATGAATAATACTGCAAAAATATAACAGAAACAAAGAGAGGGTTCAGGATGATCTTCTCTAAAACGAGAGAGAGAGAGAGAGAGAGAGAGAGAGAGAGAGAGATCCTTCTCCCTTTACAAGGTATGAAATCACAAAGCAAGTCTCTAATGGTTTCTTCTATGAAAAGAAGCGTAGTCTGATAATGAGAAAACAGAAAATATCATATATCAAAGCCACAGGCGGTTGGGAGAGAAAAAGAGGATAATTAGGGCAAATCCTAAAATAATAGTGGTTTCCATAAAAATCTCTGCCGCTGGAACAATCACTCGGGTTGTTCCGCTCAATCATGAACAATCATCAGACTGTTCTGCGTGAAAATCACCAAACTGCACTGTTTTCTGCCTCTTTTGTTCCAGCAGGTCCATCTCCCATCCAGTGCAACTCCAGACCTGTAATGATTCGAAAAGAACTAGAAAGACTCGATAAAGACTTGAAAACCAATTAGAAAACATATATACAATGATGTATAGAACACCATATATCAATTCTCCCAGACTTAGATCCTTGTTTGTCCTCGAACAAGGCCAAGTATCAAGAACAGGGAGAAATGTTTGAAAGTGTGGGAACTCTCCTATTCTCAGCAACCATACCTTAACCACGAATCTCTAAACCATACAAGCAGTAAACTAGGACAACGCACCCTTACCAGAACCCCACTGACTGCTGTTCGAAAATCGGCTCCATACTCTACATCTCAAACCTGAAAAAGCAACACTATCGAGACAGAACTCCCTACATTCATTTAAGAGCAGCGTGAGCTTCTCATCACAGGCACTATTCAGGGTAGACGGGCTAGGTGTGGAATAGGCTAATTTTATGGTGGAGCTAAAGAGTGTTTAGGGGCTACCAACTTTTCGTAGTGGATGCAGGATATCGCGCAAAATAGTCGTGAGAGGACGGCTCCATTGATGTCCACAGCCCCTTACTCGTTTTGTTATCTCAGGAGCAACTGTTCTTTTCGTTCGGGAACAATCATCAGACTGCTCCACTCATATGTCTGCTCCTCATCCCTTTATATTGATACCTACTCTTCTGCTCGACCTTTCCAATGGCTCATGTATCCTGAATTCTTCTCCTTCTCCATCACCATATAGATTTTTTTTTTTTAACAAAGATGGTGGGGTGACGAAGAAGGAGGGAACATGTGATGTTTGGATTGCCACTGGTGGTTCTTCTGGTTCAAATCATTCTGGTTCTCCACCCATGTTCTTGCACAGCTCATTGGTTATGGAGCGGTTTCTCCCTTAATCTGCTTGTTCTCCTTCTGACTGAATCTGCGCAGCAGTAACGAGTAAGAGGCTGCGTCGATCCTTTCCTCTCAGACCTTTTTGCACATATCTGCACATATAACACTGAAAAACAAATGCATGAAGGTGGAATAAAGGCTAAGGCGCAGGGTGGGAACTATCTAAAGATGAGCTAGCCACTCAGGAACAACAAGATGGATATAAAGGATAAGAAGTCCTGAGTGTAGTTCATGTTTCCCTGATCGGCTGAGAACTTCTGGAGAATCAAGTGAGATATGTCAGGGTGTTCCAGGTCCACATGTGTGTCTTTCGCCACTGCTAAGGTCACTGGATAAAATAACTAAAGCACGAGGTGGTTAGTGATCAACACGGAATAAGATCCTAATTTCCACAAATTTTTGACTGACTCAATCCTAAAAACTGACTCAAACTGACTCAAGAGTAAAAGAAAAGAAAGAACTGTTTTTTGTACAACTGTTTTTTGATAACGTAACCCAAGTGAGTTGCTGGTTAATTTATACAACTGTTTTTTGATAACTATATTTGTACATGTTAACATTTTATTTAACACCTACATCGTAAATTAACAATATTATATTGCTATTACAAAAAATGCTTATATCTATATACTAAATTATACAAAATAGTTTGTAAACCTTTTCCCAATATACTTATATCCAGTATCCACATTTCCATTCACAAATAACACGACTTGAGTAAATCTTTAGAAATTATGTTATATGATATTTATTGACAGTATTTAAATTTCTTAATATCCAGCAAATGCAACAATTTTCAAATGTTATCCTAGTCATAAAAAACATTAACTAGTGCTTGAAATCACAACCACCCGCATCCGCAACCTCCCGCAACCGCATGTACTAACTGGAACCAACTTTTGATTTTAAGAGGTTTGGAACGGTTTGAAGCGATTTATAGTGGTTTGTATGGTTGTTTTGAAATGTTGTCAACCGCTACCAACATCAAAAGCTATGTTTTTAGGTGGTAGCGGAAAAACCAGTTAGACCCTTAATAGTTTAAGAAAATTTTACCAAATGTTTGTAAGAGAGTTGGTATAATGTTGTAAGGTGATTTTTTGTCGCTAACTATCAAATGAAATATTAGTATAAGATCTCCAAAACTTTTTAAAAAATTACATACAAATATTTTTCCAAATTTGTAAAACAATAAAAAAATTCTTATTAAATTATTTATTGTCCTTATAATCTCAGGACCGCCTTGGATTCAAAAGATAGGCAATGACATTTTCATATTTGAATTCTCTATAATTTATGGTTTACGATGACAATTCTTGTAGACTGAAAATTTAGGATGATATTACCGTTAGAAATTAATATGTTAATTTTGTCATTTTTAAAAGTTAAAAAAACAATTTTCCAATTCTAAGCATTTGTTAAATTAGAGACAATAACGCGGTGGCTAGTGTAAGTGTATCACTTGGTAAATCAAATGTCTAATACAGGTGTATTCAACTGAAAGTTATAGTTGATTTGTATTAAAATGATAAATTTACTGTTATTCAAATATGAATTTTAAAAACTCATTTAAAATCCACTGTTATTGAACTTAACATTTCGTAAAGTACTCTGAGATTCACTGTTATTGAAAATATTTTAAGTCGTGGAGTTTTAAAGTTTTCAAGTGATTTTAAGATCTTTGGGTGGAATTTCTTAGTTAAAAAAATAAAACTAGTTTTAGGGTATATTCTAGAACACGTTAACAAAAATCACCTAAATATCTGCAACTTATTGAAATCATCTAAAACCCTATTAAAAATCAAATCACATCGGATGTTAAATTGAATACCCCTCTTATGTGAACCGTTTACCATTGTGTGCCAGTATATTCAAGAAGTAGCACTAGAAAACTCAAGAGTAGCATTAAATTGATTATATCACCTCTGAACCAATTCAACACTATGAAGAAGTCATGAATTCACACCAATTCTATTTATCAACCTCTTAACCTATTTTGGTTTTTTAGATTGTAAAAGTATTTATTATCTTTGCTAGATGGATTATTAATATGTTAACCGGATTTAATATTGCTTCACCCGGGAGGAATCTAGCACATAGTAGTTGTTAACAACATGGAAAACCCAGGTTGACGTAAGAAGAAAACAACACAAGTTATTCACAAACAAGCACAACAACAAAATGTTAAATAAAGACCGGTGTATTTTGTTTTTTGATAGACTGAGGGTATTTGAACCCAAAGGCTCGATTAATCCCTTGGAGGCCGGCTTATCTGTGACATGTAAATTCTAGTTTTCTACATGAAAGTTAGATATCCACGTCATGTGGCTATGCAAATGCATAAATTTAAGTGGTAAGTTTTGAATCTGGGGCACTTAGAACTTTTCCGAATCTGAAAATCCGACCATGTCAGCTTGCTTAAACAATAAAATGTCAATAAAAACAGTTCTATTTTGGGTTTATTTAATAGGATTTTTAATGTAAAAACCCCTCAAATAAATTTTATTTGGATGAAAACCTCTCAATTAAGAATGTAATAGAAAAACCCCTCAAATCATGTTTTTCAAAGAATTAGCCCCTCCATCTACAGTAATCGTTAAAAACCATAGTTTGTCGTTAAGTACAAAACGCTACCGTTTCAATTAGTACAAAAACGTCACAGCTTTTTTTATCTATTCTTAATTTCTTTCCATTTTTTGTCCCTTGACTTCTTCATCTCTTTCCAAAATTCCCCAAATCCATTATAGGGTTCTTCTAAGTTCTCTCCAGTCCTTTTGGCCTGATAAGTGGTCTCCAATGGAGAGGTTGTTTGAATTACAGGTCCGAGGGGATGCATTGATCTGGATATTCATATTGATGCTACAGTGGAACATGCGATACAGTCTTACCGTAGATGTCAATCATAGAGTGGAATTTCTTTCATGATTGAAAACGAAATTTTGAAACTGAGAGCACATGGACTTTCCCAGGAAGAAGATGTGTGTCTGTGCAGAGGGGCAGGGGATTGTTTTCGTCCTAGTTGCCACACAAGACAGACTTGGAACTTGACTGGAGAGGTGAATCACATCTCTTCAATCTAGAGGAAGCAAAAGATTTGCCGAAGCTATGGAGTTTTGGTTCACAGCGAGAAAGTAATCAAATACTCTGTTTAGAGCTCTGTTTTTTTATACATGGGTAGGCTATTTCTAGCTGATAAAATATTCATTGTACAATTTTTTTTTGATATATGAATAAATTTAAAATTCTTGAAGAAAAAAGTTCTCTCCAATCTTTCTTCATTGTTCAGGTAAGTTAGAATACCTATATTTTTTTCGGTCTGTGAGATAATGATTCAATTTGATGGAACTAGAAGAAGAAGCATGAAGACTGAAAATAGAGAAGTTGTTGCTGCCGTTTTGGTGACAGTAAATCACTAGAACACACATTAACATGAAAATAGAGTTTCGACATTAAATCACAAAGTATAGATGGTTCTATAAAGACTTAAAAATTCTAAAAAGAGATGGTTCTCTATGACCTTAACCGAGTTTACATGATAAAAAAACTGAGATTGTTCTACTATGATCACAATAGAGTTTATATGAAAAAGGAAAAACAGAGATGGTTCTACTAGCCGACTGCATCCATCCCCTAATTTATTTCATCTCTCCCCTCAGTTGTTGCATCCACTGTCTTCTATTTCTTGGAAAGTCTCCCTGGTCGCAGATTTGGTGGCTTAGGAACTGAGGGCAGCTTGCATTTACGTTTGTTATGACCAGTTTGGCGGCAATTACCACATGTCTATATAGAAAGAACACAAAAAATCAATCCCAGCCAAACTTCGTGTTGTTTTCTGTAATAAATAGAACGCAACGTTTTATACTTAACGTCAAACTTTGGCTTTTAACGATACTATAGACGGAGGGGCCAATTAGTTAAAAAACATGACTTGAGGGGTTTTTCTATTACATTCTTAATTGAGGGGTTTTTATCCAAATAAAACTTACTTGAGGGGTTTTTACATTAAAAATCCTATTTAATACTATAAAATTTAGGATAATCTATTCTACTAAAATAGAAATCACAGCTCCATTTCATGTATGATATTTTAAAATGGACATTTTTCTAATAAGTTATTTACATTATTTTTCTTTGTATTTTAATAACCAAATCCGAACAACATATTAAATTCTTTTCCTGTTCCACCAAATAAAAAACAGACGTAAAATACATATATAACCGAACATTTTTAACAAAATCCTAACGTCTAACATGCTACATTTGCGTACATTTAAAATTTGAAAAGCATACTAATTTTATAGTTGTTTATTCTAACAAAAATACAAACATACAAATGTAATTCTTGATCATTGCATTTTGTAACTTATTTTTCTAACAGAACCTGACTTTTTGGTTCATATTGTTAAAGAAAGATCGTGATTATTCATATATCGTATTGTAGCAATTTTTAACAAATATATATACTATTAGAAGTGGTAAATCTCTTTAATAAAATAATTCGATAACTAATTGCATAACTAGTAATATACTATTATTAGAAATTAATATTATTTAAAATTTTATCATAAAAATTGAAATGACATTATATGCTATATTTTATAGTTGTATAGTAATAATCAATATTATATTAAAATATAAATACTATATGAATTAAGTATAATAAAATTATATTAAATTAGTAAATTAACCTATTTAAAAATGCTTTTATTTAAAAAAATAAATAAAATATCATTCACCATTAAAACGAATTATATTTTGTAAACTATATAGTATTTTTTTACAAAATAAAATAAAATTGTTAGCTTATGTATTTTTTTGTGCACCAATAATTCATTAAAGTAGGAAAAGGCATCATACCTAATTGTTTAACCTATCGATGGGTCCAATACAGAAGATGGCTTTTGCTAACGTATCAGCTTCACCGTTGAGTGAACGAAAAACATGGGAAAAAGTAATATCGACAAAGGCAGAAGAGATTTGCTGGATATCTTTCACAATACCATAGATCTCTGAGTTTTGCATGCCGTTGTTGATTACTCTAACGAGCTTTAAGTTGTCAGATAGCATCTGAAGATCCGAGATCCCCATATCTACTGCAGTGATGATTCCCGATCGGAGAGTTAGGGCTTCTGCGATCAATGGGCTGGTGACAAAGTCTTGGGTCAGTGCTCCTTTGTGCTTGCAAGATCGTGATGACTCGGTGAAGATCCATGCGAGCCATGCTTTCTTTGATAGTTTATTCCAAGCCGCATCCATTTTGCATGTCATTTTGGCTATCCGATCTGGTCGGATTTGTGGATTCTTGGGTAATCTTTCAGTTTGGTTGACTTTCTGTTTCAAAGACCCTTGTGTGTAAGTCCATTCCTGAGCTAATCTTAACACTTATGTTAAAATTTTATATTTACAACTATATATTATTTTTTTATTTATTTTGAAACTCACAAAAATATATTCTCTAAAATGATTATATACTAAATTTAATAGTATATAATTTTTTTGACAACAATAAAACTGAACTACAAAATATGCGCTTCCGGTTCAAAAAACCAAGCCGGAGGTTTAGAATCGACATAAAACATATCAGAAGGGGAACACCTAACACCGCGTACAAGCTTGTTCGCCACTAAATTATGAGCTATCGAAATATGCCGGATCTTGAAGGTAGAGAAGAAAATCTTACTACGTCTGAATTCTTCCAAGTGTGTAGTAAAAGCTGGATATTTCGGGTGATGACACCATCTTCACCAACTGAGAACAGTCGGTCGTGAAAACTACGTCTGAGAAATTGTGGGTCTTCATGCACTCCATAGCCATATCAAGGCTTCACATTCTGCTTGTAAAGCGAATAAGCTTCTTCGGAGATTCATTGCCCCCATTATCTTCTCATCTGAACCATTCGTTCTGCAGAACCATCCTTGTCCTGTGAACTTATCTTGTGCCCTCCATGTACCATCAACAAAACAGATTCTCGAATGCTCTATTGAAAGTCAATCAGATGACGAAAGAGTTGGCTGATACCGTCCAGGACCCGTAAGTTGAGCCTCTGCCCATACCACACCCTCCACTTCCGCTATTCGAAGAATTTCCTGCAGATTACCATTTCTATTTGTCTGAATCTTATTGTTCTATTCTTCCAGATATACCCACTACAAGAAAACACGATTTTAACGACGACCAATATCCTCGCTAAATCGTCGTAAATACGTCTTTACGACGATTTAGCGAGGAAACGCATATCGTCGTTAAAGATTGGTCGTAACGGATATTTAATCGCCATTTCGTCGTAAAAGTACGAGGGACCCATTTCGTCGTAAAATAAAGGTTAAATATTCGTCGTAAAGGAGACGTAGCTTTCCACGTAAAGTAGACGCTAACTTTCCACGTAAAAGACATGTAATGTTTCCTTGTAAAACACACGTAAAATATCCTCGTAAGATAGACGTAGATTAACTCGTAAAATAAACGTAAATTTACACGTAAAGCTGACGTAATATTTCGTCGTAAAGAAAACGTAAAACCTAACACGTAGTTTCGTCGTAAAGGTTCGTCGTTAAGGACATGTCAACTTTACTCGTTAAATCCTCGTGAGCTAACGAGGAATTTGCTTCGATTTGTATAACTGAATTTATTTTTAAATTTAAAATTTTAATATTATAGATTTAAATAATTATTTCAAAAATATTAGAAATATAAATAATTATTAATGCGAAAATAATAAAAATTTGGAATAAATAAAAACCAAAAATATTATATAAATAAGAGTTTAGAATTTTTATATTACACAACCAAAAAAAAACTAAGTCGGGCGGGGGCGGTGGATCGTTTCCCGGTAGAGGTCTTCACTCCTCCTCTGTAGTTCCTCCTCTTGCTGCTGAGTACGAGAAGGCCCGGGAACCGGGTTCCGTCGTCGCATATCCGCCAACAACTCCTCTCATTGGGGATTTCCAGAAGATATAACTTCCAGAAACCCCTCCACTCCACCCATACGAGCTTGGAACGATTGACGCGTGGACTCCAACTCCGACTGCATCGACGCCAACTGAGTCCGCGTCGAGTCTAACTCCGTTCGCAGCTCAGTGACTTCGTCAGCTCGTCTCTGACCATAAGACGATGTCGCTCTATATACTAGTTTCTGAATCTCATAATAAGAATCAGCAGAGACATTGTCTTCCGGCAAATACTCTTTAAACAAGTCTGTCCATGCATTCATGTAACTTTCAGGTAGATTATGATCAGTTTTAATACTCATCATTCTAACAGCCAACGACAATTTAGAGAGACCTTCTCTACAACCACTGTAAAGTGGCTGATTCGCAGCATCTAACATTTCATAAAAAAAAATTGCATCTATGTTAGGTTCTTCAACTTCATCATCATCATGAGCAACAAATGCATCAGCTACCATATCATGAACCCTATCATAATTATCTACCATCTGCTCCTCCTGATGGTAGCTATGTTGATTATGCAAATGATCAACCGGTTCATTCTGAAAATTGCTATTACTACTACTAGCTTCATTCTCATAATTATATAACCTTCTCCATGTTGAAACCAGATATAGTAATTTGGCATAAAACCTCTATTTATTAAATGCTTCCAAACATTTTCACGAGTTGCCAGTTTTGAATTGTTGCATTTCCGAGAAAGACAAAACATCTTACCGCTTTCCTGGGCGAGCGGTGTAGAATCTGCTTGATGCATAAATGTCTCTAGTCCTTCCAGATACTCTTTCGTCACTCTCCCGTTAGCATCTCTATGCGTGTACATCCACCTCCGCAACTTATAATAATTTCCAACACCAGACATTTTTTTTCTTTCACGTTTTTAGATTTTTTTTCTTTTTGCATGTGGTGTGTTTCAAATGAAACACAAATGACATATTTATAGGAAAATTTGAAATTGGTAGGTGAGATTTTACTACGAATTAACGACGAAATATGAGTGGTAGACTAGATAAAAAACGTGTCTCACCTAAAATTAGGTTGACCTCGCAAAAACCTCGTAAACATATTCCTCGTTAATTACACGTTAAGTTTTACGTAATGAAATGCAGTTTCCTCGTAAAAAGGACGTTACTTTACGTTTGGTTTACGACGAAAACGTTTCGTCATTATTTAACGACGAAATTACATGTTTATTGTCTTTTCACGTAAGTTCCTCGTAAAGCCGACGTAATTTTACGAGGAAATTATTTCGTCGCTAATTTTCGTTGCTAAGGCCGTGTTTTCTTGTAGTGACCACATAATCCAAGGAAATGAACTAAAATCATAATTCTTTGGTAGTCTCCAAAAAAGATAATCCATATTAGTTAAAATTGATGAGGTTGGAAAAATACCCAAAAGAGAAAGTATCTTCGATAAAGTCCATGTTTGTAGAGCCGGTGGGCATTCAAAAAGAACATGATTAATGGATTCTTCCTTAGCACCACAGATATTGCATCGTGGATCACAATCGATACCTCTTGACCTTAAGTTTTTTGCAACTGAAATAATCCCTTTGATAACTTGCCAAATAAAATGTCTCAAAACTTTGGCAGACATTGAAGTTTCCAAATGTAACTTAATAAAGGATTTGTATTTGGTCGGTAAGAAACTCTTTGAAAGACCTTATCTGGATATAGAGATTCTATTTATAATTTAATAGTATATAACTAAAATGTAGTTCATGCGCTATAGACAATACTATTTGAATACTTTCAAAATTTCATAATTCATTGAAGATATTATGACAAATAATTATAACTACAAAATTAATTTTTATTTTTAATTATAGTAAATTATGTTGAGAAAATATAAAAATACCAAATTCTCAAATATTTTTATTAAAAATGCATTAATTTTAGCCACAAAAAATCAAAGTCTATAATCTTCAAAACTAA